>NC_048428.1:3502724-3538700 GCF_013103735.1 Etheostoma cragini | reverse complement strand
CCCCCCTCAGCAAGACTAATATTGACAGGGATGAAAGTGCCAATTATGATGGCCGGCTGTTTCCGTCGGCATGTGTAGAGGTAGGTGTGCGTTTGCAGACTTGCAGAATCTGTTTGAGTCAGGGTGGTACTTGCTGAGGTTCAAGGCTTAGGGAGGGCGGTTGTTAGTGTCAAATCCCAGCTGGGCTACAGCAGGGTCTCTACGGCAGAACGCACACAGCGGGGTCCTTCCCGCTTAGGCAAAGCAGTTAACCTGCACCAATTCAGCACCGCCAGCTAAAAATCGAGTAGTCTGGTGACAAGACTGGGGTGGGGCTTTAATGAGAGGCCAATGCCAGGAATGTACGAGCAGGTTTATTTAGTCAAGCTCAGTGATCTGTTTTTCTAAGATCCCTATTATGCCTAATGAACATAAACACACAAATCGAGAATGGACGAGATGCCTGCAAAACAAGGGTTTCGCTCCACTTCAGCTTTCTTTAAGTCTCTCACTGTCCTTCCTACTCAGCTGCAGGCCTGTACAAGTAAATAACTCTTGATTTCATTAGGCTGCTAATCCACCGACACTGAGGCATAACAAGACCTACTGACTCGTATGAACTCCATACAAAGACCTCTATGTGTAAAACATGTGTACCTGTGTAGTTGTACTCACATGTCAACGGTCACCAGCCAGTGCATGTGCCATGTGCTGTCTATTAGCATACAGCTGTTATTGCTATTTCCTAGCGAGCTTTTACAAGGTATTAGCTGTGGCTCTGTTATAGGTTGTTAGGCACGCTCTTAGGGGAGAATGTGGTGGCAGTGCCAGATTGAAGGAAGTGCCATTGATGAGAAGACACTCACAGGTCAGGATATTAGGCCTGAGGAGTAGAGTTTAGAGGAAACAGCAACTGGCAGGTTAATGGAGAAAATGGGGAGGGTTCTCTTAGTAATGTTTGTTTTACTCTGTGTTGTACAATTTTACACTATAAGCTTCCAATCTAAAACTAATTGTTCATGTGTTCAACGATTAAACATCGGCTCTATGACATATCAGAATGTAGAGGAAAGAAACACATTTCAATTTCCCGAAGCCCGAGACATGTTAAATCAGTCCATAATCCAACAGTTTTCAGTTTGCTGTGATATAAAACAGAGAAAAGCAGCAAATTGTCACATCAGACAAGCTTGATCCAGTAAATATTTGCTATTTGATTGATATTTTTGCCTGATTTTTGACTTGAACAGTTGAGTTTTATTTATTTGCACAGCTCAAAATGAAACAATGTGTGGGAAGAGAAACTAAATTGTTGCAAAATCACTGTAGATTAAATTTGCGTCAATGGATTGATTGACAAATTGTTTCAGCGCGACTCCAATTTTATTCCAGGGACTAATTCTGCACAGTGTCAGTGTCAACACTGTAGTTTTGCTTCGCGGGCACCATGCCCACTTGGGTGTCCCACCCTGCTGAGAGGCTGATGGACACCTGGCTGACCCACATGTTGTCACGACCCAAAACAAGTGCTGTGACTGACAGTCAGACATCCTAAAGGGAGCCACAACACCACATGTATCCAAACTCAAATTCAAAAAATCTCTGTTTCTCCGGGTTTTCTGTCACGGCACAGGCTGGTTTTTATCCAAGGATGTTTTCAGAAAAAACTTGATACAATGGAAAATTAAAATAATATTACTTATACCCCTTGTGGGGAAGAAAATAGAGGAAAAGAAGGTAAAAACCCAGAAAAGAGTCGGTAGCATTCTTCTGCAAATATTTGCCCTGTGATCTTTTATCCAGCCCTGAGTGGGGTGCTACTTTCATTCACTGGCTATTGCTCTTTTTATAAAGTCATGTATGTTCACATGTGGTGCTGAACCACAGAAAGCAACATTTGATTGGATTTGATTTATTTATTGTATTAAGAATTCACAATAAAAAAGTCCAGGACTTGTTTCCATTGTAGTCCTCAACTCATAACATCAGGGCAAGACAAGACACTTACAAAATGTGTAATAAACATTGACAAAATATAACATATAACTTAAATTAATTAAAAAAAAAATGACATTTTGCCTTTTGTTCCGTTACGCAACCCTCTTTAATAACAATAACGATCTAATGTATTCCATTGAAGGGGCGGCTGTGGCTCAGTGGTAGAGCGGTTGCCTGCCAATTGGAAGGTTGTTAGTTCAATCCCTGGCCCTGCAGTCCCATGTCGAAGTGTCCTTGGGCAAGACACTGAACCCAGAGTTTCCCCCGATGCTGCGCATCAGAGTGTGAGTGTTTATCTGATGAGCAGGTCGCACTTTGTGTGTGTGAATGGTGAATGGTTCCTGTACTATGTAAAAGCTCTTTCAGTAGTAGTTAAGACTAGAAAAGCGCTATATAAATACAGCACATTTACATTTAACTGCTCCTAAATAGGCAAAGGTTCCTTTGCCTAATGTTGTCTTAAATCTGTGTGTCCTTTACCTTAGTTATAAGGCACAACAAAACCAAACTATATTTAATAGATCATGGTCAGTCTTGATACAGTAACACAAAACTCAACAGTGAGCAAGATGAGCTCAACAAGTTGTGATCTACCAATATGAGACCTATAGCCCAAGTTCAGAATTACTCATATTAAATAATTCTGTGCGGTTTGCAGCCTCCCTTTAATTCGGTTTGTTAGGCCTTCAAACAAGGAAGTACATGCACATTGAAAATGATTTAAAATTAAGGCATGTGCTAAAATGATCATTGTTGACGGAAGAATTTTAGAATTTCTGGCTAAAAACTTTGTGACTTTACTCATTACCTTGTTGGCCATATTCCTGCCATCCAAGTTGTTTTCTAGGATGCAACCCATGTATTTTACTGACACTTTTGCACTTACCACAACAAAACATTAATGGTTTTATCACTACATTGTGGAGACTGCAACTGCAAACTCTCCATCCATACCTTAACCCCGTGCTATGAACATAATATGATAAATCAAGCACAGGTTTGGGATCCCATTCAGTTTGCTTTTGTTGTCCTCATCTGCAAACAGTTTTGGTTTCCTGCGTTCCAAGAGAATATTTCAATACTATCATGAGCATCACTAGACATGCAATACAACAGAAAGTGTTTATGTACAGTGCAGATATAACCCAGGAACACATTTTTAAGCCTCTTCTGAGAAATGAACAAACTGATGCTGGGAACATTTTGTAAAACAAAACAAAAATGTGTGAAAGCTAAAACTGAAGAAGAGCAAACAAGAAAAAGAGCGCATTATTGGCAATTGAGAGTTTGGACAGGAGGACCAAGAAATTTGTGGAGGAAATTGATAATGAAAAAAATAAAAGTTTTTTCTTGGAATATCTGTCCGTTCTTTTCCATTTAGTTTTTTTTTTTTCTTCAATTTCCAGTTACTTGTGTTGCTATATCCATGGCTTATTATAACTTTCTACTGATCACCTGTTATCTGCTTCAACAAAGTCCGACAGGTAAAGAGACACAGTCAGATGATCAGACAGGTTGATAAAATCAGCAGTTTAGCCAGATTATTTAAACCAGCGAGTTAGGATCATTATTTATATTTTTACATGTAAATAATATTACTGTAGTCACAGTGTTATATACCCCCAACTGCTCGGGGGGCCTTTTCATGGGCATCCCCCACACTCTGACATCTCTCCATTAGTGCATGTATAGGTACTGAGCATGTTTGTGTAATTCAGGCCTGTGAGTAATAACAACAGAGTGAAAATTGTAATTTCCCCTTGCAGAATTAATAAAGTATACATTATTATTCAGATATGAATAATTACCAAAACTACAAAAGAAAGAACCAGGTAATGAAACCAGAAGACTCTTTAAGGTCTCGACTAAGGGAATACATAGACACAAGTCATCTCAAGTGTGTGTGTGTGTGTGTGTGTGTTTGGATGTGTGTTGGTCAGCCTGTCTCTCAGTGGATCCTGGCCACAGAGCTCTAGCTGTGTCTCCTCCTCCCATCTGCTCCCAGTTAGCAACATCTTGAACACTGTACTGCAGCATGCTCCCATGCCATAAAACACACTGCTCCTCTTCTCACCATGTCCTTCTCTCTCTCTCTCTCTCTCTCTCTCTCTCTCTATATATATATATATATATATATATATATATATATATATATATATATATATATATATATATACACACCTTTGTCTGGGACATGGAATGGAAGATGTTTTTCTAACTTTTCTCTCCCCTCAACCACGGAAAAAGCAGCACGCGTCCAGCTGTATCTTGGTCCGGACATGGAGCCGTTAAATAGTTTGAAAAGTGAACGTCTCAGTGGCATCATTCTTGTCTGCGTCCCGTCTCTTTTTAATGTCTGCTTGTGAACGTGTGAAATATCTGAGGCGACTGAGAACTTCATTACTTTGAGCCTGCCGCCAAACAGTGCGACGCATCGCTTCTCTGAGTGTTCACCACCTTGCCCTTGAAAAGCACTGGTCCTGAAAAATGATGGCCAAGGTTGCCCCACATTCTTATGTGCAGTGTCTCTCGGGAGCAATGGTGCAGGACGGGTCCTGGTTGCCTTTATTCAGAAAGATGTATGGTAGGAGAGCATGGGCCTAATGACAATTAACGCAAGTAGCTACAAGTTCTGGCTCTGAACACGTTTAAATCCATCACCTAGCAATTGAGGGAGAAAACCCAATTCATAACCATACTCCCTGCAGTTTCTGCATTTTCTCCATCCTGCTCAAGAAAGAAATGATGGAATAAACTCTCTTAACATGTACTGCAACACTTTATTTGGCTAATTAGACAGAGGTAAAGCTAAGGTCTTAATGGTTTCACTGTTAACCTTCATCTCTTGTGTCTTTCCTTCCACCTATTCCTCTATCCCTCTCCTTCCTCTAGGGCCTTCTGTCGGTCCATGACACTATTGCCCAGAAGAGTTACGACCCTGAACTACCTCCGCTGCCTGAAGACATTGACGACGATGAGGATTCTGTGAAAATCATAAGACTGGTCAAAAACAAGGAACCTCTTGTAAGTAACTTTGTCAGTCATCTTGACAAATTACGTGTTTGAGCTGTACATAGTGGTTTTCCGCAGTTTCCAGATGTGTGAAAGATGGTTTTAGGAAGTTAAAAGATTCAAGATTTCTTTAGTTGTTTTTCCACAGTACACTGTAGTACAAAATTACGTGCAAAGTTCACAACTTGGAAAAAAATACAGCACAGAAACTATTAAAAACACCGTAGAAATGTCAAGATATTAGCTATATACATGAAAATAAATAAATACTTATATGGGTGTAATATGGGTGTGCAGAGCCTGTATAATGATAGATATAAATATACCAAGTCTAGATATATACAGTTGGGAGTATAAATATCCAGATGTAAAAAACGTGCGGTAGAGAATAAGATGCAGTTAGAACAGATACTAAGGTGCATTCAAACTGATAATTATGTACATTAATATTCACATTAGTCCAATTGATTGGTCTGTTTTAGTGGGTTTCATTGTTCAGTAGTCTGACAGCAGTGGGGAAGAAGCTATTTTTGGACCTTGCAGTCCCTGTTCTCAGACTGCGGTACCTCCTGCCAGAGGCGAGGTGGCCAGGGTGGGGTCTTTGATGATGCCCTTTGCTAACAAAGACCAACACAAATTGCGTCTTTGGGGGCTTCCCAGTGGCCTGGGTGTAAAGGCACCAACCATTGGCAGCAACATCCCCAGATGAAATTAAGATGGACCTTTTGTTGCATGTTATTCTCTAATGTAGGTATAAAAATACTTCAACAGTATGTCTCCAAACTGAATGTATCATCATTTTCTTTTTTACTTTTGTATTTGTTGTTAACATCCTTTATGTCTTGAAAATCGCGGCTTTGTTTGCTAATCCATGAGTTTTTGAATACCTCTTGTACCAAAGCAGCATCCACACCACAAATCAGGCCAATACCATACATGCTTTTGAGGTACTTGCATGTGGGAATCCAAACCACAACCTTGAAGTTGTAAGTCCACCAAATCCAACCACAATTACCCTGCACTTGGCCATGAGTATTTTCAGCCAGTCTAGGCTTGGTGTCTGCAACAGCTTCCTTTTCTATCCTGGTCAGTGTTGCTCTCTCATTTTAACATGCTTCTCACGTCCATTCTCTTTAGACATTGTCCCAGACATCAGCAACCACCCGTCTCTTACGGCCTCGGGCCCCAACTCTACGGCAGCGCTTTCTTGGCCCGTAATCTTGTTTTCACTCCACCCCTCGACCCATTGTATGTTTGTGTTGTCTGATAGCTGCCATTCCAGTCATCTCCCTGCTCTGTTTTTTCTTTTTTTCCAGCTCTTTTGCACGATTATTTTTGTTTTGCAATTGTAGTGATACACTTGACTAACCTCAGTGTCCTGCAACACATATTGCACTACTCGTGCCCTCGATGGCCTGTCAAAGACTTCCATCTGTCATCGTAGCACTTTGTTGTGTGCTGAGGCCCCGCCCAACTTTGATCTCTGCCGGACGTTTTCTGGCCCCGGCTGCCTCTATTTTCCCTTTGTGGTTTTTGCCCTGACCACCGTCTTGGCTCCAGGCCGGCGCACTTCTCTTACCACACCCCGGGGGAAGGAGTACACACCTAAGCCATTTTTGGGTTTCTGCCTGTTGCATGTTCTGTGGAGTTGCTGAACGTAATAATGTGGCTTGGAGGAATTCTCGTTCTCCCTCTCGACCCACATTGTCGCGGGCGCTTCCTGCGTTGGCCTCTCCAGATGTGATCCAACATCCACTGATGTTGGATCACATTCCCTGAAACCGTAATGTAATTTACACCCGATTTGGTCAGCTTAATCATCAAGCCGGTGTTATTCCATTACACAACTTGATTCTTTTTTGTCGCAGTGATTTGGCTCTTGAGAACATCTAAAACACACATTTACGATGTGTGATGTTGCGTGTTACAATATTGAAGGTGTTATGTAGAATATGTATTTTTTGTGAAATAGTGGCTCACTCTCAGTTTATAGGTTAAGGGTGCACACTGGTTATTGGGTTTTAAGTGTTCTTTTAGGGGTCAACATTAGGTTAGTTTTATAAGTACTCCACCAATTTAAAAGAGGTTTCATTTATTGTGGCTCTTTAAATGCAACATATCATCAGTATCACTGCAATATTGTTGCACTGGCAGCTTTTTTTTCTACCAGTAAATTTAATTCACTCCCTACAGGCTTTGATGCATAAACAGGTTACACAATTAGATTAATAGCAGGAAATCAAGTCATAATAACTCCCAACTTGCATTAGACAACACATTTTATTCACGAATGTAACTGCCACTAAATTTGACAGTACAACTAATTGTACAGCAGTGAGAAGACAAATCAAACCATTCAGTGAGATACACGTTGGAGAAATTGGAAGCAAGTGTCAACCCACGGCTGTAGAGGCGTTTGGTCCCTGTAAGTCTTAGCTGCCCTCTCGCTGCCCATTTGACCCACAGGGCACAACTGGTGCCCATAATCTCCTGTGGTTATAATTTAGACTTGACCGTGGTGTGGACAGCAGTAGGATTCTTTTGCAGGGCATAGTTTGTCTGTGTATGCATGACAGAAAGCAATGAATACTAAAATGATCCAATTGTGGAACCTCAGAGAAAGACTTTCATTAGGGGCGAGAAGCAGCGTCTTGTATTTTCGGACTATAATAAATATTCCTACCATTAAAACTGCCTTCACATCCATTATGCAAATCAAGACACTTTGCACTTAGGTCCAGTCCTGTGCTAAACTTCCTCAACAGGCTTGGTGGGCTATTAATCCTAAAGGTGGCTACAGCAACTGTCTAAAGTTTAACATTTTGAAAATGTATAATATATCAGTCCTACATACTAGCACTTTTCAACTTTTACTAAAATGTAAGCCCAGATGAGCAGAAATGATCATATGCTTTGAGCTTGCGTCGCTCTGTTTTTTTTCTTCTCCAAAACCTGTAAAACTAATTAAACCTAGCTCCTTCCACAGTTTGTTCATTGACACCAAATTGCTCCACTGCATCTTCAGACTCTCCAACACAAACGATCCAGCCAGATTTTTTAATTTTCCAAAACTAAGCCCAAAATGAAACCCAAATTTTTGCTTAATAAATCTGCAATGTTCATGAAAATAAATGACAGAAATGAAATGAAATTTCTGAGTTTTAGCTCAGAATTTTGGGCAACATTTACACAAAGATACTCTTTTATCCTCATGTAAGCTATTGCAGTCGCTGGAAATACAGCGTCTTCAGTTTTGTCACTTATGGAGCAATCAATCTTTGTAAAAAAAAAAAGGAATTACAGAAATCTCTGTTTTACTACTACTAGGTTGAAATCTGCTTGTACTGTACAAGCAACATTTAGTTAAATTGCCTCAAAGTAAAGTGTGAAGCTGTCTCAGGTGTCTTACCTGCATAGCTTGACCTTGGTGTCTGAGGGTGGGAGTTTGAGCCTCGGTTGGTACAGAACAAACATGCCGATGCATCCTCATGAATTATGCTGTTTGGATCAAAGACTTTAATATTCAACAATATTTGTATTCCTCATTCTTCTTTTTCTTTTTTCTCAAAATGCCCTGCCCTGACTCACAGCTGCGCAACAGCTATAATTCTATTGGCACGTATCAAGACACCTTTGGTCAGAAACTATAACTCTTCTCTGTCTTGTGACCACTAAAGAATGAATGTGTCCAACGAGAGAGTAAGACAAGTTGCGAGTTGCATTCATCATATGGTTCCTGTGGGAATAGAGCAAAGCGCTGTAATAATATAAATTTGCAAAAAGGAATTACGTGGCACTTCTACAGTATTTATATTACTATGCAGCTAAAGGCCCTTTCACACCAAATTTGTGCTCTGTAATTTGTCAGGTCCATGCACATTAACTTTTCACACCTCACTTGCAAATATTTTCAAATAAGATTTGCAGTAGAGAAGAGTTAAACCCTATTTCATTCAACTCCACGGCTTTAACGTATGTCTTCTCATTCTTTTTTTGTTGCTGCTGCCAGTTAGCATCATGTTTTTTTCTTTGAAATAAAAACGTTTGTACAGCATTTTAGCCTTAAGTTAAAACTCAAGAGTGTACACTAGCACCGCCATATGTTCACTTCTGAATCTGCTTGTCACACAACTTCTAGTTAATGAAAATTATTGTTTGTTACATCAACGTATACATACTACATACTAGAGACAGTCCAATACCCTTTTTTTGCTTCTCTATTCCGATACCTGCTATATGCTCCAGCTAAACAGCTCCTTACTCTTTAAAACCACACATGCATTAAACTGCTGGCATGGCATTGACAAACAAACATTTTTCACTCATAGAGAAAACGCCCTGATAGTCCTTGTTACTTTTGTGGAGGTGAAGTTACTCTGTTTTTGGAACCTCTATTTACGTAATAATTTTAAGGTTTTACCTCTGGCCCCTTAACAATTGCCATCCTGTACATCTTTAAAGGGAAACTGACCCTAATGTAGAGTTAGATCGTTTATTAAGGAAACAGCCAGCGGCTCAGATGCTCACAGTGAAGTAGCAGCCAATCTACTAACCAATAAAAAAAAAACTCTAATTGCACAGGGTCCTCATTCACTGCCGCACCAAATTGATTTGGATGTGCCCTTTAACTCGCAATTTCATACAATCAGCCTGAAATTCTCAAACTTGACATCATAACAACGCGGCTGTACAATATCCTATTTCCTTTCCGTCTCTCCTTACATTGCTCTCCTTTATTTTCTTGTTCACTTTTTTTGCTGTCTACCTTTGTCTCATTCTACAGTTCTGGTTATTGTGAGGACTGGGCTGCAGCTAGCACGCAGGCCCCTTTTCTTGTGACTCATCCATTAAGTTAATTGTGATTAGTTGAGTGGATTGTATTCAGTAGCTCTGATTAATTTCTATCATTTCTCACAGCGTGACTTCATGCCACATTTTGATGAAACTGTAAAAACTCAATCTTCCAGGACAAACTCCCTCTTCTTTGTCTTCCTCCTTTTTCTGTTGTACTCCGTGCTCTCCCGTTGCTCTCCAAAACCGACAGATTTATTAGCTCAAATGTCGAGACAATGAAATAATTGGGTTTGGAGAGCGATAAAAACATGTGCACGCATACAGAAACATCAGCTCAGTCATGTCTTTATATTAGAAGAATGTGTTGTTTTGGAAAAGTTTTGGTGGGGGGCTAAATTTGAGTGTTAAGGGGGTTGCGTCAGTGCTGAGTATGTGTATGATATACTTGTGAAGTTTGCTTCTGGTGATAAAGGGCTTGAGTGCAGACTGACTAATAGGACAAAAACTTGGAGGAAGCTAAAATGCACTGGTGTTACGCAACTCATGTGCCCCAGCCAAAAAAAAAGGATCCAGGAGCTGTGATGATCGAGAGAGGCCTAAAACACGATCTCTGTCCAGTTTAAAAATGTAAATAGTTTTACAAATTTCATTGTTGTTAATGAAGCCTTGAATCACCTATTTTGCTAGATTTAAGTGTCATTTTCTCGGTACTCGTGAAGTGATTTGACTGTTTGTAATCATAGTATGAATTACTTGCTAAAGAACTTGACATTTTGTGCTGTTGAGGCGCTGCAGCGTCTACCAAAGCATTCTGGAAAGTTTGAATCATCACACACACACACACAAAATGCAATAAGTTGCAAAAGACAACTATGAGCAACTTTGAGCTACCTAGAAGGTACACCACAGCTGCTCGGGGTGACCATCGGTATGATGTGAGAACGTTAGCGGCTGACAAGCCTGCTGTGGCCGGCTCTGTTTTCCCCATTTGGATGTTCTGAGTCCAGTGATGCAGATGTAAGTAGCAGACTTGGAGTTGCTCGGCGTGCATGCCCTGCTGTGTTTGCGTTCGTTTTATACATCACTTAACGGCTAGCTCAATGCCACTCAGTCGGTGTTGGCTCTCATTGCTGTCAGAGTACCGTTCATTCACTTCTCCCACTCAGTTCATTAGGGTTGAAACCGCGAAGCGGTAGAACCCTTCTATATTTGTCTGTTTTAGTTATTATTACTATTATTAAATTTATTATTCGTTGTCTGCTGCGCCGACTCAAATTCCCGTGAGCTGGAATGAGCTAGAAACATAAAACTTGGGGGAATAACTGGAAATGGTGTGCATGTGCTTCTATAGAAATGTGAACCCAATCGGCCACATGGTGGCGCTGTAATTAAGGCTTCAAAATGCAAACTTTGAAAGGCCGTTCCCCCCACACCATAACTCCGATTGACTTGAAATTGCTCACACAGGTGCAGCTTAATGTGCTATATCAAAAAGAACTCAAGGACCATTAAGGTCCACCTAGAAAAATGATTACGCCATTTTGAAAAAACACTTTTTTGAGATCTCCTCCTACACCACAGGTCCGATTGCAACCAAATTTTGAGTGAATCATCAATGGATCAAGCTTATTAAAGTTTAAAGCATGTCCAATTACTTTTCAAGTTATTGATGAATGATTGAATGAACTTTAAAAGGGGCGTGGCTCTGGACATAAATAAACACAAATCAGTAACCGTAGGGCCCATCATCACAAAACTCACAGGGTATGTTCAGATAAGTGCCCCAGATATACCCAGACAGTTTCACAGTATATACATACACCACTAGTACCCTAACCCACAAAACTCACAGAGTATGTTCAGGTAAGTGCCCCAGATATGCCCAGACAGTTTTATATACATACGCCACCAGGGGGCAATACAACCACAAAAGGTGAGTGGCATTACAAACATTACAAACAAATGCAAACAAACTGCATGTGATATAGCGCAAATCAGGTTATAAATGACTAAATGTTTGTCCAATTAACACAAAACTTCCAGGAAATTTCTTCATAATTACCTCACACACACACTGCAAGTCTCATTCAAATTGACCACTAGGGGGTGCTTTAAATGCACAATAACTGGATGTGAAATGACACAAATCAAGGTGTGAGCTCGGATTTGCAGCTTGCGGCTTTATTAGCAATTGTTTTTTGTGTTGGTCATCTGCTTTTCTCAAATAGCTGTGAGCTGGACTGAGCTACATATCACACTGAATTGAAAATAAATGTTTCTGACAAATAAGTTGTAGGCATTTTAAACAAAGTGCTCTGTTTGTCCAATTGTTACAAAGATTGCAGGACATGTTTTATAACGACATTTGACCACATGGGTGAAATTACTTTGAAGTCGCTATTGGAAAAAAAAGGGTTTAAACCCACGAATCGCTGCTTACGGTTATATTCTTTAGTTGTCCTCCTACTAGCACACAATCTTCCTCTTTCCCCAAGTTGCTTTTGCTTCAAGTCTCCCAAGTAATTTCTTTCATCTGGTTTTGCTATAATACCCATTGGAATGCATTTCACTGCTACAAGTAAAGAGTCATCCCTTCTCACTCTGCAGTATTTAAACTGACACCTGTTGTTCATGAGTATAGATTTATAGATCCAGATATCCACATTTCTGTTTAGTAATTGTGAATAAAAATGTGCCCTCCATAAGTCCTTTTCTCACTTCTTCCATCCAAAGACATCATTAGCAGCCATAAAAGCTCTCCAGCAGCGAATGTGAAAGGATCAATGTCAGGCTCTATTACTCACCTTTAGGGTTGGGTAGCGAAACCCGGTGCCATATAACAACCGTAATCTACCAGACAGAATAACACGCAGATTTTGCTGCCTCATTTGGCCTCTTAAATGTCTGCACTGCCTTCTGGAGCTCCAAAGCAGACATTACAGGCAACAGAAGCATCAATATAAGTAGTTACCCTTACACTTAACGTTAACCTACTGTTAGCTAGTAGCTGGCATAAATATAGTTAAATGCTGAAAGCTAAAGGGTCCTGTAAGGAATCTGTTGTGTATTTTGGTCTACTATAACATCCGTAGTTGAAATGCACCTGATGGATTGTGGGTAACTTTAGCGTCCGTTGTAGGTGTTAGCACGTGCTGTGCTAATAAACAGGTAATATTCCGCCAGGGTCCGGGTTATCATTGTTATATTTAGTAACATGAAAAAGTTAAGAATATGACAAAAAGTGGCAATGAGGATATTTGCACCAATGCTTTGCTGTCCGCGACGGAGGAGTTTTATTCTGCCTTTCCTCTGCCGATGCATTCTGCTGACCTGGTGATAGTCGGCGGCTGGGTTCGCTGTGTGGGCCTAGGTATGTGCTTTGCAGCCAGCTAAGCAGGAAGGAGAAAACAGTGGAAAACCAACCAATACAAACTCAGAGTAACGCCGGGGTATTACAAGGAATTTTTCATCCAAGCTTCTGTTCATTACAGAACGCTTCAGGGTCTGTTTGTTGCAGCAAGTTAGCTGAGCACAGCAAATTTAATGATGATTTAAATGAATATTAAAAAATGAAGCAGCAAAGATGAAACGACTCACAGTGTGACCACGGAAATGGCAAAGCAAACGCACAGAAGCCATGTTTCCACTGTGGAAGATCCGGACACCTTGCTACTTAATGTAGGTGTAAATAGATGGACTGTCACAATTGTGGGAAACAATGCCTTACATGTAGAGCAGGCTGCAGAAATAAAAAGAGCAAAGACAAAAGCTCAAAGACTGAAATTAAAAATGACACTGTAAAGTACAATAATAAATAAATTTTCACACACTTAAGCACTGTAACGACAAAACAAGTGATTCCTCAGAGGAAGAGATGTTGACTATAAACACTGCAGGTAATGAAAGTGGAGGAAAGCTCAGAAGGCTTCAGGGCCAGGCAGCATTCTGTAAGTCGGAAGGACATTCTGTAAACATGCAGATAGACACAGGATGAAGGGCATCACTACTGTTGTATGAAATCTACAGAGAGTTCATGAAGCATCCCGATCCTCAGCAACTCAGAACCTCAGACAGTTTTAAGGGGTATACTGGACATCGAGTGACCATGAAAGGAAGGACTGAGGTTATTTTTATAACTGTAATGAAAAAGCTGCCAGTTTACATTAATTATTAATTTATTTATTATCCTGCTATAATGGGACATTCGTGGCTAAAGGAAATCCAACTTGACTGGCAAGACGTGAGAAAGCTGTCACACAGTTCTACTCTCCTGCAAGCCATACTGGAAAAGCATGAGGAGGTTTTTTTGTTGAGATGGGTTTGGTAGGATGAAAAAAATTACAGTGAAACGTGATAGTAAACCTGATACTTTTTATAAAAGTTTATAAAAGCAAGACCAAAGAAAGAAGGAGGAATTCAGACCTGTAGAAACTCCAAGGTAACATTAAATCCTGTGTTAACAGTGGAGCAGTATACCCTTCCTCTAAGTGATGACTTGTTTGCTGGACTGAGTGGGGTACAAAGATTCAGCAAAATCAACCTCAATCAGGCTTACTAACAAATGCATGTGTAAGAGCACGTGAAATACTGACTATTAATACACAGAAAGGACAGATAATGCAGATTGCCTTTTGGTATCACATTACCGAGCTATGGATCAAATCCTGAGTGCAGTGCTACCCAAACGATATCCTGTGCACTGGAGCAGATGCTAATTAGCAAATAGAAATGTTTGCGTTTTTCCAAGCATCTGTGGAATACTTGGGGCATTTGATTTATGTTAAGGGAACCACAGCCATTGTGGACGCACCGCCAACCCAAAACGTCAGCAAGCTAAGTCTTTCTTTGGACTTTTATGGAAGTTTCATTCCCAACCTGATATCACTACGAAAACTGTTTGCTACACCTTGAGAATGCATGGAAGTGGACGGCCAGCTGTCAGGAAGCTTTTTTAAAGGGCAAAAGATGCAATGACTACATCAGAGGTTCTAACCCACTTCAACCCATTGCTTCCGATTCAGCTTAGGGGTGGTGATCCCTTACATACCGCCAGAAATAAAACCATGCAAAGTCTAATTATGCTCAACTGGAACGAGGGGCTTTGAGCATTAAATGTGGAGTCAGAAAATGTCATCATTACTTGTACTGGAGAACGCTTACACTCCTTACAGACCACCAACTTCTCAGGAACATTCTCGGACCGTAAACTGGGATACCAGCTCTTGCTACACCCCTGCAGTTGGGCATTAGTGTTGTCAGGACACTCATATCCGACTCTAATTGCAACTCAGATGGTTTATTCAGAATGCAACTCCCGGTCACGAAGCCAGAGTCGAACACTATGGGCATTTTTTTACTACAGGCCGATGTAAAAAGCACCTGTTCCAGCTGTTCAGGTAAAAAAGGAGACCAGAAATGACGCTGTGTTGTCATCATGGACATAAATGTCAAGGGGCAACCTACTGATGTGTGATGATGCAAACGTAAAGCCCTTCTTTGGGTCAGAACTATCAATTCAGTCAGGATGTTTGCTGTGGGGGAGGAGAGTGACTATTCCCTTGTCACTCCAAACCAAAGTATTGCAGCAACTTCATGCGGTACATAGTGAAATAGTGAGGATGTAGGATATAGCGAGATGCTATTTTTGAAGCATAGACAAACAGATTAAAGAGATAACTAAAAGTTGTTCATCTTCAAACAATCTACTCAATCTAGTTAGTTTAGTGGTGGATTGGGTTGTTCAAAACAATCCACCACTAGCTCTTCTTCATCCCTGGGAGTTTCCACAGGAGCCATGGCATTGTGTGCACATTGATTTTGGAGGTTCATTCAAAGACAGAATGTTTCTTGTAGCTGTTGAAGCACACAGTAAATGGCTTGAAGTGGCTTTAATGAGGTCACCACAGAGAAGACAACAGAGAAGTTAGGAGAAATGCTTAGTTGTTTGGGTTTCCTACTTCAAGCTCATGAAGTGCAACACATTACGTCATCTCCATACCATCCTGCAGCAAACGGCCTTGCAGAAAACTACCGCAACAGTCTACATGCAACAACAAAGATATCTCCTGCCAGCCTGATGTTTAAGAGATATCTGTGCACCACTTTTGAACTCTTGAAACCATCAGCAGTAAAGGACAATGTTCAAAAGCAACAAGAGAAGCAGATTATGCAAAGAGGACATCAGGCCAAGGAGAGCGTTTTCCCTTCTGGAGAATCTGTGTTGGCAGCAACTACAGAGGCAAAACTAAGTTGTTTCCTGCTACTGTTATTGCACAAACTGGACCAGTATTCTTTACAGTCCAAAGTGCTGATAGTGTCTGGAAAAGGCACGTGGATCAACTCCTACAGACTCCTACAGTGTCTGCAGAACTGACATGTGGAGATTCATCAGATGCTGAACTCAACTGCATCAGAAACAAACGTTTCAGTTGCAGGTGTGGCTGGGAAAGAGACCGAGACTTCCTTTGCATCAGCACCAAAAACAAGCTACATTCAATTGCACCTTGTTAGCTCATGATGCATTCAAATGCACCTTGAGAAACTTAAGCTGTTGTTGTAATGTACCCCTCTGCCATCTAGAGGTTCTTTTTTTTTGTTTAACAGCAATTGACTGGTGAAATAAATTATTACATTTCAAAAACATTATTTAAGTTTTACCATTGTCTCTTTAGTAATAAACAAGCCATTCTTTAATGTTGCCAACTCTCGTTTTGTGCTCTGCTATTCTTTTTTGGATATTGGTTCAGGCACCATTGGGAATTGTTGGGTTTCTGTAAATAACATCACAAAGTACGGTCTAGACCTGCTCTTTTATGAAAAGCGCTGTGAGATAACTGATGTTGTGATTTGGCGCTATATAAATAAAGTAGAATTGAATTTTAAAAGTATCGTTTTAGCACCAGTATCAGGGAAAACCCAAACAACACACAGTCCTACTCTCCTTCATCTCCTTTTCCCATTTTTCTGCTGCTGTGTGTTGTTGCACACAGGATTGGTTTTCCCATCATGACTGGGTGTCACTAGGTACAAGTAAATGGAAACTGCGGTGTCCGTGCCATCCAATTGGCAAAGCCAACTTACATAGCATCCTGCCTGGCAACAGCTAGCACCTATCAATACAGCTATACCACTACTGGGCCCAGACACTCTTCTGCCATAGCCACTGGATTCTAATGGATCGGCTGGACTTCTCATTATACACCCACAAAGAGCACAGTACAACTTCAGAGCTGTAGTAGTTGCACATACAAATGTAGATGACATGTCCAAGATTATTATTGTAAAAGCTCCAACTATGTGATTGATGTGGGTGGATTTTCTTCACTTAATAAGGGAGTTGATAATTGCGATGAGACAGGAAGGTTTTTTTGTGATCAATTTGGTTTGTGACAAAGTTGGTTTCCATGAATGGCAGTCGCAGGAATGAGGTATTGGCAATTTGACATGCCATGCTTTTCTCATCTACGGCAGGCGGGCCTCCTCTGACACAACTGGGACGGTTGGATCACGGCTGCTCTGATTCTATTTGTCTGGAAGCCTTTAGAAACACATTCATTGAGAATAAAGACTGAAATCACATCCACATTATCATGTATTTAAACTGTGCTGGTGTGAATGTGTTTAAATGCAGGTTTACACAATGAATATAGTTTGAGTAACGCTGACAACCTTGGAGATACCTTTTTGATTGAAACAGTTATCCAAGGGGGAGACTAGATAGATGTGTTTTTTAAAAAAAGGTGACTTTTCTATTGTCTGTTTACATCAGAATGTGGAACGCAAGGGGAAAGTAATGCCACTGGCTAGGAATTAATGGAGCAACTAATGAGATTAGAGCAGGCAGCACATATGTTAGTGTTTTACAGATAGACCCATGTGCTTTAAAAGCAATAGATCTTTCACTTGATGGATTAGGCCGCAGTGCCTTGGGAGCATTGCAAAGCAAGATGGAGTACTATGCTCTAAAACATGAGGACAAGTGGAGAGCACTGCTGGTGATGACTGGCTTAGTGTGTGTGTGTGTGTGTGTGTGTGTGTGTGTGTGAGAGATACAGGTGGCTTTGTATTATAGTGCATTGTAGTGTATTGCAAATGCTAAATGATTAGAGGGTCCCTGCTCCCTGCTTATTAAGCAGCTTACACAGATACAGTATATATATAATATGAGAAGTAGTATGTCCTGTGCATGAAGACAGTTGTCGATCCAGAATTTGCATGTGATTTGCAGAAATATGAAAATTATATTATAGATATGTTGGTCTACGTTTTACACAAGTTAAAAAGGTGCCTACTGTATATGTCACATTTCTAGGTGTCAAACTAACACATTTAGCCCAAAAAATGTCTATGATATTTGAGTTTCTCTTAGAGTAATGATCTCTTATCACGCAGTTATACCTTTTTGACAGAGACCAGCTTCTCTAACCTTTAGGCTATTGACCAATTTTTAGCTCTAGAGAGCGCAAAGCCATTCTTCCTGGGCTGTGTGTCAATCGTGCTAATTAGGGCCGGAGCAGCAAAGGCCCTATTGAAACTGAAGGACTTCTTCCTTCTTTCTTTTCCCGGTAAATTAATTGCCTTTTTAGGCTTAACATACTCATAAAAGACTCATCAAAATTGGCGGTCGAATTAAGTCTGGTGAATTTTAAGTATTTTAATGGTTTTGGGTATAGGCGCACAAAAATGGCTTGCTAGCATACATAACTCAAACATACATACTACATAACTTAAAAAATGAGCCCATTTAGTATGTTTAATGTAGATTAACGAAACTTGGTACATGCCAAGATGTACAGGAAATTTCATTGGAGCCATACCCTACACCCAACAGGCCATTTTGAATTGAAATTTGTGTGATTTCCACATGTGGTACGTAAACAAACTCCTAGAGATTTTATCTGATCATCTTCAAATTTAGGTCTTCTTTTAAGGGTCATCTTAAGACCTTAAAGATGAAAAGTTTTTAAATGAAAAACCTTTCGTCATAGGGTTCTGCCGTGGCAGGGTGGCCATTTTGTGTGCTTCTCCATCGAAACAGGAAGTGGGTGTAACTTGAGTGTACATTGTCCAATCGGCTTGAAACTTTTTATGATTCATAAGACTCTAACTATTAGGACATTTACCAGCCAAAATTCACTCAAAACTATACATGATATACTTTAACAAACTCCTCTTAGAGATTTCATCCGATCAACTTCAAATTCAGTCTGTGTCATCGAAAGATCTTAAAGATGAAAAGTTATTAAAGCAAAACATTTCGTCATTGAACTCAACAAAGAGTTCCTGTTTTCATTGGTCGTGTTTGGCCCACCCCCTATGATTTAGCCATGCCCCCTTTCACGGCTAATGAACTGTATGACGTAGAGTCTTGTGTGAGGTATCATTGAACTTAGCAGGGAGTTCCCTTTTCATTGTTTTTTTGTGATCAATTAATTAGTTTATTTTTGGAAAAGTAAACTGCAACAAACAATACACCGGGACAGAGAACGCGTCCCAGGGCCAGAAAACAAAAATAAAAAAAAGAATAAAAAATATGAGGGAGGGAGGGCGGCAAAAACAACACACACATTAACGGCACTTTTCATTGGTTGACAATTTCCACTGTCTAAGTGCCGCTCAAAAAGCGGCGTTTGCCAGTAACCCCGACGCATGTCGAGGAGCAAATTTGTACTGTTTCCTGTGAAGATGTTTTCTATCGCTCCTCCGTAAAAAGGGTTACAGTTGTAAATATGATATATTAAATCTATTAAAACTATATGGAAAGCAAATTCAGAAACATGGGTTAAACAGCCAGATAAAATAGTTTCAGATATAAATAAAGTACCTTACCTTCAGGTACTGTATCACATTCATACAAAATCATTAAGAAAACTACAATGTTTCGCAAAGTAGACATGGAAAAGCCCCTGTGTGTGTGCTTGTACCATACAACACTCAGTCCAGCAGCTGTTACACCACCCTTGCAGCCTGTTGAGTTGTGAATGTGAAAACATGCTCGGCTTCCAAAGCCACATCTGAAGCATTCCCTGATCCTAATCTCAAGGCCCTCTTAAATAAAATGTCTTCCTCCCATCATGCGTAATCATAAACGTGGACACACATCCCGGCACTACTGCACTTTTCTGCTTGGCTTTCCGAGAGCTCAGAGAGCTCAGAGGCTGAATGTGGGTATTGTTGCTCGTCGGGCCGGGTGCTCCTCAGCAGCCTTGCTTCCCAGCCCACTTTGGAAATGGGAAGTGACATTTGAAAGTGCTGTTTTCTCTACCCCGGATAACACCGGTGAAAACACTGAACAATTCCACAGTAAAGATAGATCTCTCTCTGTGACACAACTGTCTCTTTGTATGTGCTCATGCAGGGCTCTCAGACAAGACACACACATGACTAATAAATATGACTAAATATCTGGCACTGTCCAGCTTGTAGCAAAGAGACGACAATTCCACTCAGTCTACATGGTGATTCATGCGGACAATATGGAAAGAAATACACACATTTGGTGAGATAACCCCACAGATTCACACACTCAAATTCACCGGCACCTGTCTGAAGTACTGAGGTGGGCTGCTAAGTGTGTTTTCATAGCAACTGGGTAATGACTTGCGCTAACATTAGGCTTAAAGAGGCAGAGGAGGAAAATGAAAGAGGGGGTGGAGGAAGACAAATGAAGGTAAGCTGTTCCGTCTCAGGGCCCTCTGCATTACATTACCTGGCAGCCTCTCATAGGAATCTCTCCTCCTCACCATAATTATCATAATAATGACCTGCAATTTTCCTTTTTCTCAGTATACTTGTTAATTACGGCTGGTAGGTCAAGATTGGGGTTACAAAAATAAAAAGGGAAACCATAGCCTGGTTTAGCGTGATAGGGAGACCAGGAATGAAGAAAGAAAGGGTACAGTGGGGGGAGTAGCTTTTATTAGTTGCAATCACAAATGATTTAATGAAACAGGTGGAAAGACTTGCACCAGGTAACCTTGAGGGGATTGGCTGCAGCTCTGTAGCATTAGTTTGAAACAGTAGTATAGATTTATATCCAGGCTCTTGCTAATTCTTTGCAGCAATGTATTAATCTTTATATGTGACCATAACGCTCAATGGATTTTCTGATCTTGACCGAATACTTTGAAATTTACATTGCACTCCTTCTGAGCAGCACTGGAGCCTATGGCGTTTGAGTCCAGCATTTTTACAAGTTCTTACATACTTCCTCAGTGCATGGAAAAGTCATGTGTGTTATGTGTGGGGGGGCACTATGCCATCTAAGTGAGGTAAGATGAAATGACACACTCCAACACCTGATATGATTGGAGGTAATTGTATTTTAATGTCCAGGAGACCCATTCCCACATTGTATTTGGTTTTTCCATGGTCGACATCTGGTGTCAAGAACGCCAGCATGTGTTTCCACTACACTTGTATTTATACCTCTAAACATAGCAGTCAACAGCAGTCGGCAGGAGTTTATTGTCGCTGTTACACTTTTGCTGTTAAGTGACATAGTGTCAAAACACGTCGGCTTCTCTGCCCAGGCCACTCGCGTTTGTTTTCCCTTGTCGCTCTCAATTTGGGGGGAGAAATAATGTTTGTCAAATGTCACAGTGTTCGGTTCGGTTCACAGGGCGATGTTTTGATTGGTTGTTACGGGCCGAGGCCGGTGGATTTGAAATGGAGCACCATGCTTGTTTTCCCTGGCAGGTTAGGAACAGTGGAGTGGCTTAAGTTGTGGCCACGGCTAAGGTAAAGAAATCCTCGCATCCTTTTTTCCCCCCACTGTGGCTCTTACAAGACAGGCCACACATAGCTTACCCTAGACCCCAAGACGTGTGATGAGCCAGGCCAAGACAACTAGCCAGCCCTCTCGTCATCTATACAACCAGAGTATAAGCTTCCATCGTGTCATCCAGCCATCCATCCATTCCATCAGCCAGAGGGCACTCTAATTGCCCCATAAAGACTCATTTGCCAGAAAGTCATTGTTGCCAATTCCAGCCGAGCTAACATGATGAGACATCCAACATTCAGCTTGTCCTTCTCCTCTTATCTACTGAAATTTCATGGCACTACTGTGTGCTGACAGTTTCCTGGACAACCTTTTGTTCCATTCGGTCTAATAAACACACTCACATACATGAGGGTATCCAAATTTCAGTCCCTATTCTCTCTCTTTTTTCTGTTCTGTATGAGGTGTGAGCCATTTGTCATCACATACTTATTGTGGCTGCCATGTCGGCATGTGTGCTCCAGTGCATGTGCTGGGAGGGCCGGTGGCTTGATACGGGCAAGCGTCGCTCTAGCTTGCCTCATCACACAGCAGAGACTAAGCCGTTGCGTTTTGGCCAGCCAAACAATAACAATCAGAGGCATTTATGTGTAAGAAATAGAGCAATAGGGCTGGGAGCAGCGGCTGCATATGGAGCTGATCACATTAGGAGTGGAGGCTTCGGATCGCCTTACTGATGACTAATTGACCACAGCTAGGAGGCGCTCCTCGTTCCACAATGACCCTCCTCTCGTCGTCTCTGTTTTGACTGTGTGTTTCTGTGCCTTCTGCCATTCAACGTATCATTTCTGGAGAGACCTGGTCTTTCAACTCTATTTTTATATTCATCTTAAGTGCAAACTGCAGCAGCGGTCGACAACAGAAAGAGAGAATCAATACCCAACAACATCACCATCTTGTGTGCACACCCTGCTATCTTTTTCCATACAAATAGCGCAGTTGAGCCACTTGATGGTTAAGTGGCGCCTTGTCTCTAATTGCTAACATAGCGTAGCCCATTCATCAGGCTTAGTGACTGTCCAGCATCAATCATCCAGTCTTTTGAGGTTTCTCTTGGGCCAGTTTGGCCTGAGTTCAGGTAGAAGCTCTCACAGAAACACACACAGACACGCTTGCAAGCACACAAAAACACACCTACACATGCTGTCACTCATGCGTGTATGTACTTTGACAGACGTAGACATTACCCTTCTGACTTCCTGAACTGTTTCCATGCGCAAGGAAAAGTTTGAAATGGCTTCCATGTGCCAGTAGGCGTTGAAGGCTCAGTGTAAACCAAGCCATCAGGTTGTGCTAATTCTTAGCTGCTACACAAGGAAGCCCATCTTGCTGCTTGAGGGTCTTTACCTACCTTATACCTTGTAACTCTCCCCGCCCACACACACAAACATACATACACATCATGCAGAATATTTAGCTGACTGTTTCTGTATTTATTTAACAGAGCAGCGACTCCTCATTAGTGGCCATGCATGGCTGGATGCTGATGATAAAACCCATAGGGTATCAAGGGGGAGGTGATGCTGAGTTCAGGATGTTGGATTTGTCCTCCTCGTACCAGCTACCTCTCAGTGCTTCCAAGGATTTCGTCATGCCTCCAGGAGAGGCTGAAGTACCTCTTGAGGATTGAGAGAATGAAGGCTGTATGTAGATTGTAATGAGGTGGAGGGGGAAGTGTGGCACTGTCGAAATGATTAAGAATCGCTAAAAACCTAGGAATGGAGAAAGAAAAACAGGAATATGTGAGGTGTTGTTAATATTCCAACAATCTGTGGTAAATTTGAACCTTGGCTACATTTTGCCGTCTTATACTTACTGCTTGCAGAAAATGAGGTCCAGAAAGCCTACACTGAGGTGAACTGACCACAGTGTAGGCTTTACACACACCTGTTTGATTTAATATGGAGGACATAGGGTTTTTCTCTTACTCCTTCTTATTGTTGTCTTGTATTTTTGCTTTCTGTTTAAGTTTGGGCCTTGGAAATGATAAACCTAAATGTGAATTTATACAGCAAAAGTTGGTATAAGTAACCGTAGGTCACAGTGGAGCCGATGTCAACAACGCAATGCAGGTTTGAAACATATATGAAGATGTGACAAGTTTTAGCCTTTTGTTTGACATTTTTGCCTGATGGAGGTAGTAGTACTAGTACCAAAACATTGCCATTAAATTTAACTATGCAAGTTAGACAGTGTGCGGAATTTTGTTTCCAACTTTCGACCTACTCGTTCCTCTCCACGTCTTATTTCTTTTCTGTATCTTCATTTCTTATCTCTTTAATAAATATTTTCATTTTTATTTCATTCATTCACTCACTAAGTCACTCACACACACTCTTTCTCTCAACTCTGACCACCACTTATTTACCCAGTGTCTACCTCCTTCACTTTCCTCACAGGCAACTTGTCAGTACTTTCCTCTGGTCTTCCACTTATCCTAAGGTCTGGCTCGCTTGTGTTGCCACTGGAGCGTTTTGGCCTTGCTTTTAGCTTTTCTTATCAGGCAGTGCTTATTTGGCTACTGTACTGAGTTCAGTCTGGGGTTGGCCAGATTAAGAAGGAGGCTCCCCCTCCCTTCATAAATCCTCTACTCCCTTGCTGCTGCCTTGGCCTGCGTGTGTAGGCCCATCATGTTGAAGGGCAGTGGGTCAGATGGGAATCGCAAAGATAAAGGCTTTAAAAGTACTCCAGCTTTAAATAACTCCTTGTTGAGAGTCAGTGAGGTGTGAAAAGGAAAATTAGTATGGGCAAATTTGTCCACTGACACCCGTGTTTGTCTCTCTACTGGTATAAAAACACATAAAGCACGGTGGTTTGAATGGGGATAAAAAGGTCTCCTTGCTTTCCAAAAATCTGGGTTCACGACCCCATCCGTACGTGTTTGTTATGCTAAATGTGCTGCTCTATAATCACCATTGCCACTTGCAATAAAAGTTGTAAAAGTGGTGTTTCTAAATGGCATCAGGTTTTCAACGTGTGATTTAAGCCATATGTGTCAAAACACGATTTATATCTACACACCATATGTGAGCAGATTCCATAGATAGGCATAGACATGCGGTGTAGAGCACGTCGATGGAGATTATGCAGACAGCCCGTTGTTGTTACAAACTTAGTCCAAGGCTCTGTTTCT
Source organism: Etheostoma cragini (assembly GCF_013103735.1). Classification (NCBI taxonomy): domain Eukaryota; kingdom Metazoa; phylum Chordata; class Actinopteri; order Perciformes; family Percidae; genus Etheostoma; species Etheostoma cragini. Next base: position 3,514,002 of record NC_048428.1, on the reverse strand, counting down.
CTGCTGTTTAGATAGCCTTTAGACTGCCACCAGCCACCAAGGAGCCCAGGGGACACAATAAAAACATCCATCATACCACTGGCCATCAGCCAGCTCAAAAGAGTCTGAAAGAAAACTCAAAAAGAGAAAGTTAATGACCACATGTCTGAATACTTCTATGAGATTTCCAGCAGACTTCCCATCTTACCCTGTTGTCTGTCACAGTCTCTCTCTTTTCCTGCAGCGCTCTATTCTTTCAGACACACATACACGCACACAAACACACATAAACACACACTCTCAAACACACACACACACATAAGGCCTCTCTGTCGGTCTGGGGGTCATTGCATCGTAGACAGCTGCAACCCTGACATTGGGCACTAACAGTGCCTTCCCCTCTTACTGACCTGCTCCATTGATTTCCCTCCTACTACAACCTCTCAGGTTTATTTAATTTGCCCCATTACTCTATTAACTGCTCAACTATCTGCAGACCCCACCACTGTCTTATCTTAATGTCCTTCCCCATCTTCACACTGCAAAAGGCCTTGAGGAAACCATTATCTAGGGGAAAAACCATTATGTGTGTATAGGTCGTGAAAACAACCAAGATGACATGCTAATGGCATCTGCAAAGTGGCACAAACCAGAGGCTCCTTTCGCCTTTGAGGAGCTGTTTAGCTGTTTTATTTATATATATATATATATATATATTTCTCCTCTTGTGCTTTCCAGTGATGGTAGTAGCCAGAACTAATTTTGGGCCTGTCGGAGGAAAGCAAACAGGAAAATGATACAAACCGCAGCGGTGTGACACATGGCAAGCTGTTGTTGCAATCCAGCAGTCGACCTGGCCGGCAATGAATTAGGACAGCTGTAATAAAGCACGGCTGGTGAGCGGGTTGAGGAAGGCTTTGAGTCTCACTTTTTTTTGCAACAGAAATAAAAACAACATTTGGGGATGATGGGAATAGCAGCTATGAAAGGGTGGAAGGATGAGTTGCAGCCCCAGACAAACTACGTGTCGACTAGATGGCGTATCTGTCTGGTTCGGTGCGTCAGGCCCAAGCAAGGATGCGTTAGCTATCCCATTCCCTCCTGAATCCCAGCCAGACTGGTGCCTAAATGGTATTTGTGGGAGGGCTGTGACAGGTTGGCACCCATTAAGCCGATTGTTTTATTGTAAAGGGAAGAGGCTATTTGGGTTTACTGGTAAATGCATCACCGCTGAACACTGTCATTTCAAATAAGAAAGTTGAAACCCTATCCTCTTCTCTGTGTGTCTCTTTGGCTGCGCACCAAGCCCATAAAGGACAGGGGAGGCTTTAGCAACTGTGTGTGTGTGCGTGTGTGTGTGTGTGTGTGTGTGTGTCTGTGTCTATGTCTTTGTGTGTTTTGAGTCTGCTGCCTCGTACCTGCTTGGCCAGAACCCCTCTCCGCCCAGGCCATTGAGCTTGTTCCCCCTGTACTGATATGCCAATGATTTACACGTTAAAATCAATGGGTTCTAACTGTGTTGTGTCCCAACAACCAACAAAAGCATTTATATCAAAGGAAGTGGAATTGCCACATCATTGTGTCTTGCCGTACTTAGCCTGAATTCATTCTTTGTTTCCTATCAGTACAGACATATGTGGGAGGTACAGTAGAAAGATCACAGAAGATGGCCCAGATTATTTTTTATGAAATGGGTAGTGTGTAAACTGAACCAACTGCTTCTTCCTGCACCATGACATCATTTTGTTTATGAAAATACACTGTGAAAAGCATCCACCCCCCTAAATCAGACACCATAGATTTGTCGTTTAAAAGACGTATCCATTTTTTCCTGGATAAGTAACCATAAATAATCAATTTTGGTAACATTAAGCTGAGTGGAAATACAGTACAGTTCATTCAGTTTGTCATTATTCTCTGTGATTACTTTGCAGGGAGCAACGATCAGGCGTGACGATCACACAGGAGCCATCCTCGTGGCCCGGATCATGAGAGGAGGTGCAGCCGACAGAAGTGGTCAGTTTGACTTCTTTTGTCTACCAAAACCTTTGTATATGAGTCAAGTTTGAAACTGATTTCTCTTACAATAGGATTACGTCCTAGGATGCAACATAGGAAACACAACACAGGAATTATCCTTGCACCTGAATCCACCAGTTCCGTGCCATCTGTTGTCCTTTTCCCAATAAATATAGGCGTGGGAATCACCAGGCGCCTCCTGAAACAATATCATCCCCACTGCCACAATACCATAATTGCAATTTTAAACAAATTGCAATATTCTGCAATATATTGCAATTTATTACCTTTTTTCCAACTTCTAATTTTTCCCAGTTTCAAATGACGTCCCCAAAAGGAAACTTTGTCAACATCTGTTTTATGTAAAAAGATACATTTCTCTGTTTGTTCACATCAGTTCAATGTTGTTGACAAAATGGGATTGTCAAGCAGACCAACTGACTGACACATAAAGAAATGAAATATTGATACTTGGAGCCTATGTATCGATACAGTATTGCCACTGAAAATATTGCAATACTATGCTGTATTGATTTTTTCCCCCTATCTCTATTTGAATATGAACATGAATGACATGTATACCGTGAAGCTCTGCTTGTTGTCCACATGTTTTCTGTTTGAGTTTGTGTTCATTGTGTCCATTCTGTTTTTCAGTTTCACAGTGACGCCAAAGGCACATTTCCACATGTGTGGACAATAACGTTTTGATTCTTTTCCAATCTTAAATGCCACCACAACGATAAACAGTAATCTGGTGTACTGTACACATCCCCAGGCTTTGTGAGCACTGGACCTTTACACAGTAGCTCACTTATATTAGGACATTAGAACAATGACATTTCAGTGAGATTGTAGATATGTTAACTTTGGGTTTGTGTGTGGCAGGACTGATTCACGTTGGAGATGAACTGAAGGAGGTCAACGGAATCCCTGTGGATGACAAGAAACCAGAGGAAATCATTCGTATTCTGGTAAGCCTCAACTATTTGTGTGTGCGTGTGTGTGTGTGGCTGCATTCTGTCATGTGTGTATGTTCTGTCCAAGGGTTTCTCCCGTGTTTCAGCGCTACTCTCTTGACGAAAGTAACATTCCTTGTATGTCATGGCAAAAAAAACTCCCCCAACTCACCCAGATCCACGTGCCTCGCATCACAGTGCTGATAACTCTGGCCATTTTCTGCAAGTCTTTACTTGCCTTTGAACCACACGTATCGAGCCACACAATTCCCCTGGATGAAACTGATGCTTAGTAGTTCCTCCAGGCTCCTCCACAGGCCTCAAATAAGCTCCGGCATGGGCCTGAACTCTGCCAGGGGGGACAACTGGAGAGGAAAGAGAGAGTCTCTTAAACTCTGGAGGCCTTCTCAGACACAAAGGCCTCCTGAGCTGATGATAGCTTTCAACACTCCTCCTTTTACCCCCCCACGCACACGCTCTATCCCTGCCAAGGAAAGTCATCCAATCCTAATAACCCTTCTAATGTTGAAAAGTCAAACAGTGCTTTGCATTATGTGACTTTCATTGGATTAGGTGCTTTGTGAAATATTTGCAGGACAGAAGAGTGGTGTTTCCACCCCCTCCCTTTGTACCTAAACTGGTCTATCTGTGTTGTCTTTCCCAACATTCAGGCCCAGTCGCAAGGAGCCATTACCTTTAAAGTTGTCCCATGTGTCAAGGAGGATGTGCCAACCAAGGAGCAAAAAGTAGGTCTTGTCCTGGCTTGGTCGTTATCTTGATTTGGTTACACTCATTTAAATTATACCTTTTTGTTGGATGCAGAACATTGTTTTAGATCCTTAAGGAAATAATGGATGAACAAGGAAAGAGAGGTGTACAATGTTAATAAGAAGAGGGAATACAGTAGTTAATAATGCTGGTACAGAATAAGTAAGTAGTAACAGCTTCACTTGTGCAACTCAAAGTGTGTTTTCCGGATTTCATGGAAACAGAGACAGTTTCATCAAAAAACATTCTCCCACCTTCACTGACAGCCCTAGTAGGCTTGCTTAGGTAGCTGGTGTTACTGGTGTTATAAGGTGGTCTGGCATACAGCAAATACATTTTTGCCCACCCTGGTTTTGTTTTAAAGAAATAAAACCCATTTAGTTTATTTTCGAGTATAAGCGCCCACGTTCATCCAATTAAAAACTGTAAGTTGTGAAATACTAAGAGTGTTAGCAATACTCAGTTGGGTGGCAGACGGCGTCCATCCATTCATCCACCACTTATCCAAGGTCGTGTCTGGGGGGCAGCAGCTCCAGCAGGGGACCCCAAACTTCCCTTTCCCGAGCCATATTATCCAGCTGTGACTGAGGAAGCCCGAGGCGTTCCCAGGCCAGTGGTGGAGACATAATTTCTCCACCTAGTTCTGGGCCTTCCCAGAGGTCTTCTCTCAGCTAGACTTGCCTGGAACACCTCCCAAGGGAGGAGCTCAGCAGACATCCTTACCATCTGCCCGGACCACCTCAGCTGACTCGTTTTGACACGAAGGAGCAGCGGCTGTACTCAGAGTTAACATGTAGATGTACAGTACAAGAACTTTAAAACTTTATCAAAGAAAAGGTAAAGATGACTATGGCTCGGTCCAGACATTTAACATGAGCTAAAGATGAGGCAGTTGTGGTGTTGAGGTTTGAGACCCGGCCACATGTAGGACAAGATTACCTCCGTTCATGTGGACTGCTACACCAGGAGACAGTAGCCTGTAGCCATCCATTTTGGTGGTTGTTTTAACTGCCACTCCAACCAGCACTCCATGATTCTCACCCATTGTGGTGCTAAGGTGATACACTATAACTCACACACTCTGTCAATAGCAGACATGCTGGATCACCAGGGTCGAAGGCGGCTTGTCATTACTTACAATGCAGCCCACCCTGCATGTGTAAGACAAGTGTGCAGGAAGGGTGGGCCATTTACATCCTTTGTCATTGTGTAATGGTTGAAACTGTCTGGCCGTTTGATATATAGTCTGCTGGTGCCAAACACTCAGCTACTACTTTAATGAAAATAGCCTGTACGCTTACATCAGGTAGTGTAGATGCACCAAAGGCCAGCTAAGTGGCTGAGCAAAGGCCAAATAAACTCAGCCAAGGGAGAAGGAGATTTCAGTGTGTAGATGTATGAGTGTATTCTGTCGGAGGGCTTAGCAGCCAAAGTGGCTGTTATGACCCAAACAAAACATCTCTGTCTGAAACATTTTTTTACTACATGGCAAAAAGCTCTGTTTAAATCAACAAGACATCGAAAAATGCTATCACTCCCCCTTGTTTTCTCTTCTCTCACACATACACACTTTCCTTCTCTCTGTTTTCTCTTTCCACATGTGCTGAGGTGTCTTAGGAGTGATAACTCATTTAGACAGAACTCAATTTGGACAGAAGATGCAGCAAGGTGCCGTAGGTTGCAGCTTGCGGCCCACACCAGGGAAAAGATGTCAGAGATTTTTCCACTATAAGGATGTTGTATAACTTTCTTTGTGTTGATGATTTGCGTCCAACCCCACTGCCAAAGCCAATTAGACCAACTCCTTAAAGAAAAGAAAAAAAAAACTTTTTGTTTCCTAATGTGGAAAGATTGCTGATATTAGATTGTGTTTAGAATAAGAGAACGTCAGCGGGTGGAACAAAGCACTTCCAACTGGAGCCTCTGACTCAGGAGATGTTAACTCTTCCCACACTTGGAAGATGGTGACTGGGCTTAGTCCATTCTAAGTGTTTAGGGAACCACATGCGGAAACTTACTTGGCTAGCAGTCACAGCTTTTAACTTCTGATTGCAATGACCTTTCTAGAATAATTAACCTGAGTTTTGCTGAAGCACCTTCTGGGGGTTCACGCTCTACGCAATGAAGGGAAAAGTTATTAGTAGTGAACCATTGCGTTTTCCTGCTATGCCCTCAATCCAGCTCTTTGTTTTCTTCCCCGCCCCTCCTCTGCTGTATGTCCAGGTATTTGTGAAGGCGCTCTTTGACTACGACCCTAAGGAGGACAAAGCCATCCCATGTAAAGAGGCTGGACTTGCCTTCAAGAAGGGCTCTATCCTTCAGATCATGAGCCAAGATGATGCAACCTGGTGGCAGGCCAAACACGAGGGGGAAGCCAATCCTCGTGCCGGCCTAATCCCGTCCAAACAGTTCCAGGAGAGGTAAGAAACAACTCTGCCTGTCCTATTTACCGTACCCTCTTAACAAGGCGGGTCCAAACTGTCTTTACTGCTGTCACTATCGCACACGTTTCACCCTATTCCTCTGTCTCTCCTTAGTTTCTCTATTTTATTTTTTTTGCTTCACACGCCAGCATATTCTGGATTTCCGCACAATGTCTGGCCCCGAAATGAGTAATAACAGAAAATGATAGTGCTGGTACTGATCCACTTTGGATGGCAAGTAGATGGAAAATCGCACATCAGTGTGTGCTCGGACGGCTGCACTTGATGTGCAACACAGAGCTCAGGAGGCCGGGGCAGTTTCTCAGCACAGTCCAAGAGCATCGGTGGAGCGAGGAAAAACACACACACACACACACACACACACACACACACACACGCAATTTAGAAATGGAGAAGAGCAAAAGAAAAGAGAGAAGATTCACACATTCAGGCTTAACCCTGCAGTTTTGTTAATAGCAATTGTGTTTCTCCATCTCTTCCTCACTCCATCTACCGGCTTTTCTTTCACCAGTCTCGGCTGACGGAATGAAACTGGTTGATACTGAAGCGTAGCAGCGAGAGTTTATTATTCCCTACTCGGTCATGAAAACTGATGGTTTTATTGTGCCTTTCTCTCTCTTTTTCTTTACCCTCCTCTTCTTCCAGGAGATTTTCACTGCGGCAACCTGTTGCGACACTCCCGCCCCCGAAGACCTCTAGTCGACGATCATGTAAGCATAAATTATCTGTTGTCATAGGCCATAACAAACCAACGAATGGGTGGGTTTAGGGGGGTAATGCAGATAAAGGGATAGTAACAAACAAACAGTGGTAGCTAGGGATGTTATTAAGGACTCATCTCTGCACTCTGAGGTGACTGCGGAAGCCTGTAGTACAGTTGCACTGCTTCACGCCTGTCATCAGAGGAAGTGGTGTGTCTGGATTTACCTTCCTGTCTGCTCCATGTTTTACTCTCACTGTCTTTTGCCAGACTTTCTTTGTCCCCCCTCTGTCTTTCCATGTGTTGATATGGTCTAAGTCATACAGGGGCTTTAATGCAAAAAGGGGAGGAGGTTTGCCCTCTGGAAAACCTCCCAGAGCCTTTACACCTTCCAGCCAACACACCAGCCTGCCCACCCATCCAGTTCACCTCTCCACATCTTAAAACGCTCAATGGCGGATAAATGATCCAATGCTAGACTTACAGATGTGATAGAGGCGCAACACTGATCTGCGGAGCCCATTATCACGAGCCTGTACAGTGAAACCAATCCTGGCCAGTCAGTGCTGCAATGTTAGGGAGAATGCATCAGCAGGAGTAATGTGCTATAATAGGCCAGCATGTAGGAGATCAGGAAATGGGGGGATTATTGCTAAATTACCCTTATAAATCAAAGATTGTTGATTGCTTCATAATGAAGAAAGAAGACATAAAACATGTTACACAAGAAAAGGACAGCAGCAGAAACAGTTAGGTATGACCTGCAGAACCTGGTTTTAGGTTTAAGACAAGAAAAGAGCCAGTAGCCAATGAGAGTGAGGAAATGCTGCAGGCTTCAAGTTTTTTTACAGCATATCTTTGAACTAGCCAGCCTCATTTTATAATAGAGAGCGATTCCGAACAGTAGGCACTTTGATGGTTATGCTGTGAGCAAACTTTACTGTCAAGTTTAGAATGAGGGCCACTGTTTTGGGATTTCTGGCCAATTACGTTTAACATTTTAAACTGAAGTGCCAATTGGGATGTCACACAGTTTGCTGTAGACTAATCAATCAAAATCAAAATACACAACTGTCTTCAAAACCAAGCCTGCAACTGAGGAATGTTTATTCAACAGCAATAGTTGAACAGCTTCTCCGCCTTCACTCCCATCAACCACCAAAAAGAGAAATAGGTCTAAGGAGTGTGCAGTTTGCACAGCCATTCAATCCAAAACCGTATCAGTAAGATTTCTGTTTCCCAATAACTCTCTACAACGTAGAACACTTCTTTTAAAATATAGATTTTCTCACAAAAAACATTTCAAGACAAAATTGGCCTATTTTGCACATTTTGAAAACTGCCCACCTGTTGTGGCTGTTGTGTACGCCTCAATCATTCGCAGGACTTTCTTTTGCACCTGACTGAAAATCCCTGTAAGTGATTACCCAGTGTCTCAGAATGATGAAGACATTAACTATGATTTACAAATAGTTGCCAAATAGCAATTTGGTTTGTGTATGGTGAGCTACAGTGCAGAAACAGAAGCCTATCCAGCTGGCATCGTGACTGCACATTACAATAAGACTGCATTTGGATGCCTGTAGCCATGGAGGAGGAAAACATGCTGCCAATATCTGTTGTGGGGCTTTGCAAAACTTATGGGCCAACTCGGCCCACACAGACCTAAGTTGACAGTTTAATGACATCACGCTCTTTACTTGACATTTGCGTTTTTTCTGATATTCAAAACTGATAATGAATTTATAAAAATGTCCTTCATGCCACAAAAACGTTATCCATATTTTATCCTACATATTGCCGCTGTTGGGTGAACATCTTGAATGTCCAAAACCATTGTTTTTCAGGAATTGAGAAAAGGCTAATTTGAAACTATTTTGATTGAGCTATTAAAAAGTGTGCATGCGCCAAAGGGCATGTAGCCTGTAGCAGTTGCTCCGTCTTTCGTCTTCTTACTTTTTAACTTTCTTTTATTTCTCACCTGTGGGATTCTTGGACTTTAAGTCATTTAAACTACACTCTCTCAAATCATGCTAGTTGGGGGAGTTTTGGAAAGCCACTGCACCGTTGAGCAGCAACTACATGGCCGCTTTGTTTACTCCCGGGACCAGCTGATTGGACTGAAGCTGAACGGGGCGCCTCTGGTGAAAAGGCAGCCTGTGACCACACGGACAGTGAGGAGATGGTCAAAAGAGGTCTATGAGACACTTCAGGGATGTTTTGAGGTGACATACTGGGATGCACTTTGTGAGCCACATGGAGAGGACATAGATGGGCAGACTGAGTGGATCTCAGACTACATAAACGTCTGTGTGGATTGCACTGTCCCTGAAGACTGTTCAGTGTTACCCAAACAATACATCGTGGTAACAAAGGACATTAAGAACATCCTAAATGCCAAGAGGAGGGCTTTTGGAGAGGGGAATAGGAAGGAGGTAAAGGCCTTTCAGTGGGATCTGAGGGTGAAAATCAGGGAGGCTAAGGAGAAGTACAGGGGGAAGCTGGGGCGTAAACTCCAGCAGAACAACATAAGGGATGTCTGGAGGGGCATGAGGAACGTGATTGGCTTCAACCTGACTGGCAGAAGAGGATTTAAAGGCAGCTTGGACAGGGCCAACCAACTTAATCTGCTCTTTAACAGATTTGATGTGATTGCTGTTGCCCATCCCCCCACTAACTTAACTGCAGTCTTGCCTCCAACCCCACTACTGTCCCTCACCGTCCCTCGTCCTCCTCCTGGGAGATCCCTACTCCCCCTTCTTCTGGCTCTCAGGTTGACACTTCTCTCCAGCCTGACTCTTCCTCCCCTCCCCCCACCCCACCTGTAACCTCTGTGTGACTCACTGCTGACCAGGTGACAAGCCAGCTGACTAGACTCAACTCTAATAAGGCTGCAGCCCCTGATGGTGTTCATCCTAGAGTACTCAAACCTTTTGCCCCTAGCTATGTGGAGTCCTCATCCATGTCTTCAACCTGAGCCTGAGTCTCATGTTTTATGAGTCTGTGGTGGCCAGTGCTATCCTGTTTGCAGTTGCAGTCCGGGGCTGCAGGCTGAGGGTAGCGGATGCTAACAGACTCAAAAAACTAATCCCCAAGGCCAGTGATGTTGTGGGGGTGGAGCTGGACTCTCTGTCGGTGTCACAGAAGAGTGATGCTGTCCAAACTACATGCCATCTTGGACAATGTCTCCCACCCACTCCATGGCTTGATGCTCATACACAGGAGCAATTTCAGTGCAAGACTTTATTCCCCCAAAATGCACCACAGAGCGCCACAGGAGTAATTCCTGCCTGTGGCCATCAATTTTTATAACTCCTCCCTCTAAGTGTCTGTGTCACTTAGTGAGTTTGAAACTGGACAAAATGATCTGTTTTTTTGCAATAACGTGGCCTTAAAATGTGTGCAATACTCTGCTCCTACTGTTTATTCATTATTACTGTTCACCATCACAACTCCTTAATTATATAAATACTGTATCATAAAAATTCCTATATAAATACCGTACATATACAGACTCCTTATATTTCTTTATTTATATTTATATTCTGATATTTATATACTCTTGCAACTGTAACACAGAATTTCCCTTCGGGGATCAATAAAGAATTTCTAATTCTGACCTCAGACACAGTCAAGCAAAATTGCTTTGTCACTGTTTACATATTTGACTGACCTACAGACAGACCTAAAGGGGGGGACAGCATTGATTTATGAAAAGATGAAATATGGAGTTTCAACGTTTTTACCAGACAGCAACAATGCATTCCATATTTTACCTCTCTGCTTCACATCAGCTACAATCTTATTTCCAAATGCCTCCTTTTCTACACAACTCTCCTGTCCTCCCTGCATCTATCCTTGATATACATATACACTCACCGGCCACTTTATTAGGTACACCTGTCCAACTGCTCGTTAACACTTAATTTCTAAGCAGCCAATCACATGGCGGCAACTCAGTGCATTTAGGCATGTAGACATGGTCAAGAGAATCTCCTGCATTTCAAACCGAGCATCAGTTTGGGGAAGAAAGGTGATTTGAGTGACTTTGAACGTGGCATGATTGTTGGTACCAGAAGGGCTGGTCTGAGTATTTCAGAAACTGCTAATCTACTGGGATTTTCACGCACAACCATCTCTAGGGTTTACAGAGAATGGTCCGAAAAAGAAAAAACATCCAGTGAGCGGCAGTTCTGTGGGCGGAAATGCCTTGTTGATGCCAGAGGTCAGAGGAGAATGGCCAGACTGGTTTGAGCTGATAGAAGGGCAACAGTGACTCGAATAACCACCCGTTACAACCAAGGTGGGCAGAAGAGCATCTCTGAACACACAGTACAACAATACTCAGGTAGGCTGTGGCGTTGCAACGATGCTCAATTGGTACCAAGGGGCCCAAAGAGTGCCAAGAAAAT
>NC_048428.1:3469922-3502624 GCF_013103735.1 Etheostoma cragini | reverse complement strand
ATGCACTGAGTTGCCGCCATGTGATTGGCTGCTTAGAAATTATGTGTTAACGAGCAGTTGGACAGGTGTACCTAATAATAAAGTGGCCGGTGAGTGTATATATTTGCTAATATCTTTATGTTCCTAACCAAATATTTAGGCCTAATAAGAGTGCATAGGTTGTCCTCTGGACAACATGTATCCCTTCTTTCATTCTGCGTTTTAAAACATGAACACTCTAAAATATACACCCAATTGTACTTAGCTTTATAGGTCTGCTCTGGTCTCACAATGATCCCATTGATCCAAAACCTAGTTTTTATAGGCCATATTTTTCACTGCGGATTACCACTTTGGGATGAACATGTACTTGTTTCTCTCAACATGGCATTGACCACTTAATGTAACGTGACTCTTTCAATATGTAGGTCTGAAATAACCAACAGAGCTACGCTGACCACCTCTAAACTTAGCATTAGGAACTTTTACCTCCAATTTTTAGCTCCCGGGTGAATTATGGATGTTGTCATTTCCTGGTTATGTTCAACCGCATACTGGCATACATGGTGCAGGATGGTCAAAAATAGCCTGCTAAAGAGTAAAAGACAGACAGTGCTGTACTGTTCCCTTACTATTTCATTTTAATGGCCCAGTTCCTCTTATGAGTTATGGGATTTGTAACCACCCCCCACCCTCTCTGTATGCACAGAAGGCAGGTGTAAAATGTAGTAGAGTCCGTTGCGGCCCATACCAAAGGAACATAAGTCTGCTTTTGAGCTGCAGCAAACTTTTTTTGTTATGTCATGCATACTGTACGCATTAGTTGTTTGTACAGCAGGAGCAGTAGGAAGTCCCTTGACATGGCCCTCTCACTACTAGATGGATAACTGGGGAATGATAACAGTTCACTCTTTGTTCTTGCACATTCATGTCTCGGTGTTAAAAAAGAAAAAAAAGAAAAACTAAATTAGAGAAAAATGTTGGATCAAGTCGGAGTATTAAGCAACGCGTTGAGTGAATACACGTGAACTGTGTTAAAGAAAAAAACTATACAAAAGAGGAAAGGCAGGAAAGTGAAAAGAAATGTTATGGATTGACTGAAAGAGGAATACTGTAGGTGTCAAGGGGTCACTTTCTGTAACCAATGTGGCCCTGCGGAGTCGTGGTGGCTGGGTCAAGTGAGATGGAGGGAGAAAAAGTTTGGATCCTGGCCCCCTGGACGCCAGACCAGCTGGGCCCTGGGGCCATAAACTACAACCTAATTGAAGGATGCCGTGGAGACCCCGCTGTTACTGAGCGGAGGACTGAGGTGGTGATTGAAGAGGGGGTCCCTTTATCTCTCTCTCTTTCCAGCCCGGGAGCTCTGTCGGCTGGAACAATATTGGTGTTGGCGAGGGGCTGCGGCGAGTATTGCTTAACAGTGTCCATTTGCGCCTAACTTTTGCAAGACATAAATAATTCCCTTCCTTAATGTTGCTCTCGCAGCTTCCATGGATTCTTCCTCGGTTATGAAACTGATGTTTAAAGTGCCATCAGTTCAAGTCAGCTAATAATCTGGTACAGGGGTTAGATCAACTATTTTAATTGTCTATCTATTGTTGTCAACCTGGCCTAGGTGCCCCCCAGCTCGCTTACATCAGTATCTGGCTCTGCTCCAGCTTCCCCATCTGTTTTCTCTGCACATACTCACGGCTCTTTGGGCTTTCTTACAGCATGTCTGTTCCTCTGTCTGACATGCAAACCTCTCCACTGTCTGATTGTTTGGTTTGGTTTTTAGTCTGCCAAACACGTGGACACACTTATCGCTCACCTTGGGGTCTTTCTACTTCTCTCTCCATACAATATAGCACTATCCCTCTCACTTTTGCTCCCTCTCTCTCCAGCGAATGACTGAACCATCTTAAAAATGCTGCCCAAGATCGGTCTTGAGTGGCCCTGAACTTGGCCCTGTGTTTAGTTCATTGGTCCATTTCATTTTAAAAATCCTTGCAGACGCATAAGTAGATTTCGTTGGCGCAATGGGTATGGGAGAAAAGTTTTATTTTATTTTTTTATTCTCAAAGGTCAGAAACAGAAACCTTGGAGACCCCCCTTGACGTTTTTATAGATCAAATTGTGATTGTTTCCCTTCATGTAAGAATTCATGTAAAAATTCCCTGATTGATTGTCAGTATCCAAATTGAGTAACTTGTAACATTTTATATTATATGTGGGTGGCATTAGCTCAGTCAGTATATAGTTTGGCAACTGGAGGGTTGCTGGTTCAATTATTATTATTATTATTATTATTATTATTATTATTATATAAAGTCAGCTTTTTAGTACAGACCGACTCTGCTCTGTGTTACATTCAGTTACTCATCCTGACTTTGAATAGTCAGCTCAGCATTTGAAGGCCGAAAGATCCATGACAAAGATCTCACTCTATGTCATCTGGAAAATTTCACTGGTCTCATGTTGGTAGTTTCAGAAGGAGAGATATATAGCAACCAAGAGAGAAAGTGGCAGCGTCCAGTTTGTTCAAGGAGAAGGCCATCTATATGCTGGCTGGCTGTGAGGGTGACATCAGCCCATAACTCAGGGCCGTTTACAGGCTGCTGAGTAAGGGTCATTCCTTTGTCTCTTCCTGCAACATAAGGAGAAGCAAGATTGTCTTTTGACTGTGCCAGATATAATCCATACAACTAAAGTATAAATCAAAGTAATCCAACGAATAAAGATACCCATTATTTTATTTTTCTCTAATGGGTGGTACACCTTGGATAATCATTTAAACTCGGGGTGATAATGACGAGGACAATAGAATGAGTTTGTGGGTGACCTAATATTCAATGACGTTATCTCCACTTCACCTGTTTAACTGACTTTAGCAGTTTAGATTACACACTTGACTGCCCTAAAGTTACATTACTGCTGTTGGCTTGGCTGGAGTTCCACGTTGGCCTGGCGGCAATAGAAACACACCTGTGTAATTATAGTAGAAACACTGTGACCGTGCGCGTTTCTTTCCTCTCCGGACCTAGTGTTGTCATATTGCTGTGTTTCCTAATACCTCGCAACACAGTAAAATGCTTTTAAAAAATAAATGTTTTTCTCACATAAGAGAAAATATGTTTTAAGCCAAAATTGAACAATTTTGCACTTTTTAGAACCACCTGTTGCAGCTGCAGGACTTTCTGTTGCACCTGACTCAAAATCCTTGTACATAATTTCCTGGCTTGCAGTCTGAAAATGACAAAGACAACACAGGAAAGGTGAGCATTTACAAACAGTTGCCAAATAGCAATTTGGTTTGTGTCTGTTGAGCTACGGTGCAGGAACAGAAGCCTATCCAGCTGGCATTGTGACTACACATTACAATAAGCCTGCATTTGCATGCATGCAGCCATTGAGGAGGAAAACAAGCTGCCAAAATCTGCTGTGGGTTTTGCACAGCACTTGCACATTAGTGGTTAAGATAACATCCTTGACTGCCCTGCAGTTACATTACTGATGGTGGCATTTAAAAAAATTCTGGCCTGGCTGGGGTTCCCATTGTGGTGACCTGCCACGCCTGTACAGTTACAGGGCAAACACTGTGACCGTTCGTATTGCTTTCCCCTCCGTACCTCCCCTCCATAGTTGAGATGTCGTCATATTTCCAGATTTAGCAGATAATTAGTACAATGTTGTTACAACCAGTTAAGTCAAAACAGCAAAAACTAAAAAATGGCACTCAAGCTGGAATTAACTACAATTATCCTTTAACAAACTTTACATCCGTTAATCTTTCTGTTTTATCTCATCCATCCTTTCCCTTCATTCCAACACCCTTGGCTCTCTCCATATGTTATCCTTTGTGGTCAATCTTTGGTATGTGGGCAACATGTGATATAGGGGGGCTTGCGGCACCCAGTAGGCCTGGCTAGCTGATTGGTACCCTGGTTGACGGCACAATGAGAAAGTCGGCGGCCGCAATTGGACTGCAGGCCTGGCCACTCACATACACGTGATCATGATCATGACTTCAGCTCATTCTCACTGCTCTCAAAATGTTTCTTTGCGCTGGCGGGTGCAATGTATTCTCAGAAAAGGCTAGGGCAAAGTTTCCCATCATTGAAGCATTTTTAGAATAGGCCTTGCCCTGTCGATTTACATTCTGAAGTGTTATCACAACGTATGTCATTAGACTAGGAATGTTTAGTTCATAGAAGAGTACAAGGCCAAAAAGCAATGCAAAGCATTCCTGTGGCAGATAGGCACCAGATAAAAGCCTTCCATAGTGAAAGGACAGCACTTGGAAGGATTGTGATATCTTTATTATTACCATATTGCCCTAGTTATTTCCTCTTTCAAGTCTGACCCTGTCTTCCTCCTCTACAATTACCTCTCATCCTACTTAAAATGTGGTTTAGGTGCTGGTTTTACTTAAAATGTCACATTTCAGCGTAAGGAGGGCAACATCAGTAGGAACATTGCTGTGAACACTAACATGTTAAACAAGATGTCAGATAAAGGCAGACTCTTATGGCTCTACGCTCTCTCAGGAGTGGTGTTTTAGCATGGAACAACCTTTGCAGTGATCGCTCCTGACTGCTGTTTTGGCTATTCATTAACTCCGGCTGTAACGTAACATGTCCCCGAGCTGCGGTGCGCTCTGGGAAATGAACGTGCAGTTGTAAGTCAAGCACCATACTGTGCTGGATGGTGCTACGTATGTTTTAATTTAGCCTTGTTTGGCTAAAAGGGGAAGACATAAAGGGGAGGAAGCATGTATAAGTACCTCCAAATGTTCATGGATTCATAATCCAAACACACACACACACACACACACACACACACACACACACACACACACAGATATACTGATCTAGCATCAGCTACCATTTTGAAACCATCATCTTATAGCTGTTTGGATGGCACTCCTAAACATCTGGAAGGATTTCAAATGCTACCTTTTGAATTTAATTATGTCTCTTTCTATGAACTCCCAGTGGATGCACCACAGACATGTATCAAAGACTGTGTCTCACTAGGTAACAATGGATATAAATGTTTTTTCTAGCAAAAACAGTAGAAATGTTATTTAGTCGAATGTAAAACTTCATTATTATAGTTTGATAAAATACAGTAGTGAGAAAAAGAAAACATAAGGTCCAGTTACTAGTTAGCTTTTAACTGTATCTCTTGGTCTTCATCATGTTTTGATTGACCAATATGGATTTTTAAGTGCCGATATTTTTTCTTGTTTCATCAGCCTTAGCCAATGACAATATGGCCATTACTCTGAAAATAATAAACAAAAACACAGATCAGTGTCACCTCTGCAATCATTTTACATGCATATCACCCAAATGATGTGTACAATGTACATCATATGGATGGGTGCACTGCATATGGTTAACTGTGCAAGGGTAAAAGACTTTGATGACGCGTTGCCTGCTGACATATTATAAGACAGATATATAAGATATATTTACAGATATATAAATAGCCATAGAAATAAAGTGCTTGATTTGTTTACTTGGCTGTCATCATGTACCCAAAAGTTCCATACTTTGGTAATTTCATGACAACTGAGCAATCTCCAGGATAACTGAGCATACTTCACCTACTGATAAAGACCATGAGTTGCAGTTGAAATCTTTTAGTTCTTTAAGTCTTTGTATCTTTGAGTTAGTATTTTTGTTTTTGTTAAAGTAATGCAGTGATTGTTGTGTTTTGTTTTGTTATATTAATGTAGTAATTTTACTTTTAGACACAATATTGATAGTAATGAGTATTATTCACAAACTTTACAAAATGAAACAGAATCATGAGCTATTTAAATTTTGTACAACAATGACTCAAATCACAGCAATATTTTAATACAGATATGTCATAGTGTTGAGCACTAGTGTACTGTATAACGGAGATCTACTTAATTGTCGCTAAAATTAGAGTATTTCACATAAGATATTATGAAGTTAACTCTTCTTTTTGTCATTTGTCTTTTGTTTTGCTTTTCTAAGACGATGTGGCTGTAGAGTTTGGTAGGTTTCCTCTTCTATTTTCTCTCATCTCTTTCAACTTGCTTTTTGTAAATGTAACAGTAACTCATTTTCCATTCCTTGCTTCTATTGCACTCACAGCTGAGGAGATCGAAGGTACTACTTGTCAGACATCTCCCATTAAGTAGGACTTAACTGATGGTCACTGGCTGATAGTGCAGCACACAGTCAAACCATTTGTGATTGGTTCCCCTTCCTAATTTCTGTGTGTGACAAAAGGTATCCCTTTCACCCCTGCTCTCGATCCTTCTTGTTTTCATTTGGCCTTGTCTTCTAATGTCAAAGCTAATTCCTCTTAAAGGGGCGCGTCAAACGTCACTGTCAATTTCTCCTTTTAAAAACTGTGAAGAGTTTGCAGGTTATGGCTTTTGCATTGTAAACTGCCCCATCTTTCACAAGCTAACTTGCCATTGCCATTAGAGTGGACATTGTTTGGAGAATCATTCCTTCACATGTCAGTAGTCATAAGTAATCTTGTGCCAAACTAACTCATAACACTAAATTATTTATTGACTTTCAAAAAACATCTAAAGAAATGGCCGGGGATGTAATGGAAACCTAAATTAATATTACTTTTTTTAGTGGGTGGCCTGGGTTTGGAAAGTAAATTCATACTATTACAATAAAGAAAACATTTTTGATCTGTTGATAGCCATTTGCCTCATGGTGCCTTTGCTGTAGGTCAAAGTTAACTTCCTATTTACCACTACATCATTGGCTATCACTCATGGACATAATTAACTGAAACTCCACCAACATCAATAAAACAAAACCATACAATCTGATGTCTTGCATGTTTACTGTACCTGTATGTTCTTTCTCTTGTATTTCTATGGACTTTCACTTTTCCAGTATGTGGTTGAAGTGGTAGGTACCTGACTATTCTCTTTAACGTGATGTTGTGCCTCTCTTCTGGCTTCTCCTTTTTTCTCTTCTCATCACCAGAGGATGCTGACTATAGTAGCAGATTCCACCTAGGTGAGAGATGTTGTCTTCACTTCCTTTTGTCCTCTGCCCTTCTGACATGGCTGTTCCTTTAATGCATTAACAATGGATATGGTGGCCAAGATTGTGTTAGATTTACATGTGTTCACTCCATTAATCCTTCCTTGACCCTTCAGCTCGTCCTTCATAGACCAGCCTTTAAAGTTTGTGCCATGTTAAACAGACATTATTACACTGACAAATAGTTATCTGCTTTTCATAATGTACTTAACATATTCCTCTAACTCCCACAGTGTTTTGGTACAACCGATTGAACTTGGACTTCCATGTAAAACACAAAGAGTAGTTCTGTAGTGGTTCACTAGCCTACAGTGAGCTATTTTTGCTCCCTTGACAGCATGAGTCCACTGGCAGATCATGTCATGGATTTGCAGAATGTAGTACTTATGCTGTTATGCTCTGCTGTGGGTCTGAAGACATCTTTGGTTCTGGATGGTTTTGTGTTAAAAGGACAGCTTGTTTTCCAAGCTTTGTTCTGGAGGTCCGGCCGAGCGCCGGTTTCGTTGATGTGGTCCCGGTCAGCCTTAATGACAATTACCATTGCCCGCTTTGGTTCTGCAGCCCTTTTCAGAGAACTGCTTCCAATTCTCTGTCTTGTACAGAAATGTTTCCCATCATGCTTTTATTACCACTGTCATTTTCCTGACAAATCATAAGGTATCGTCCCTCTGGAGGACCACAGGCAGTACTAGCTGGCTCATACACAAATCCTCTGTCCATCCATCTGCTTTTTTCTTAAGTTTCTGTCTCTTTATTTCTCTCTCTTTATTTCTCTCTCTGTCTCTCTATCCCATTCTGTCTATAATCATATGTTGAGGTCAAGAGGTGAACTGGCCTCAGTGCTCTCCATGCACATTACACAGTTTAGACTTTAGATTTCACAGGCTATCCAGTGCACACGCAAGTTTATAAATACTGAGTTTGAGCCATGTCTGCCAAGCTCAATCAGGGTCACATCCCAAGGCCAAACTTTGCCAAACACCAGTCCATTTTATTCACTCCTCTCTGTCCCCTTCAGGCTTGCTCTTGCTGTCACCCTGCCTCCTCCATGGGGTCAATGACCTCAGCCTCTCCCTTTCCTCCTCGGTACCTAAACAACATCCAGCACTCTAGCTGGTTAGCAGCATTTCTTGACTCCAGCAGTCCAGAACGAGGTTTAACTGTTATGAGAGAACCTCAGGAGGAGGAGAAGAAAAAAAATTGTGAGTTATAATAACATCTTCTCTGTGTGAGTACTTGCTGCATGGCTTTTCAGCCTGTTGGATGTGGTTGTATGATTTAGAGTTGGCCCGTCCCTAAAAGTTTGAAATCCTAGAATGTACAGATGCTTTTGCAATGCTACTGAGGTTGCATGGGGAACTAAAGGAGGTGGTGGGAGGGAGTAGGCAGTTGTTGTCCATAGTTTTTGGTTTGTTTTCCCTACATGCCTCTCTCAGTGATGCAACGTCTGTAAGGGCGTTTGCCAAAAGCCATCCTCGAGCACTACTGGGGGGGCGAACAGATTCCTTTGCTCAGATGTTGCTTGAATTTAGATCTGTCAGGCTAAAGAATAAAGTCGGATTTAGGATGAGGAAAACTGTGTCCCATAATGCCTTCTTATAAAACCTTTCTAGTAGAACAGTGTTTGGAGACTTTCAATTCTGTACAGAGAATTTAACAGCAGTTGTGACACCCAGGGCGCAACATTTTGTGTAGAAAATGCACAAGATTTGTTTTCGAAATGACCCATCCCTTCACTTGGCTCAAGTCCCACCCAAAAAATCCATGTACTTGCATTGTGATATAAACACATAGGCAGAGTGACACATTACTAAAAAAGCCCAAAAGACACACACTGAACATCCAGAGAGGCAAATGAATGGATGGAGGGGGAAGAAAGTAGCTGAAAGTAGTAAAATGATATAAAAAATGAGTTCCTCAGGCTGCAGGTTCAGTAGTTGCAGATGTGCAGGAGCCAACACATTTGGATTAGTGAGTGTTTCCCCCATCTGTGTCCAAAGAGTGAAATGATGCGCATTTTTATGTGAGCCTACAGTTTGGTACAATAGGAGCAGGTTTATGCACTGGCTTGACGGTTCTTTTCCAGCAATAGCAACCAACCATTGTAGTTGTTTAAAGAGTCGGAAGAAAGACGTGGAATTTCCTTAACTGTTGCTTGGTTGTAGAGCATCTCCTCTGCCTTGGTACCTTTGGCATTCAGAGGCCCTTGTTGGCATGTTGAGAGTGGCTTCAAGGACTCCAGTAGAAGCAGAAGTACTTGTGTTTTTTTTTTTTTTTTTGCCAACACATAAGGCATCAGGCATCATTTTGAGATGAGACATTCCTGAGCCCAAAGAGCTGTGGGATAAGACAAAGGGAAAAAACAAATAGCACTTGACGCAAATGGACCTCTTACAGCCAGAGCTCTAGAGCACTATTCCACCATTTAAGCCTGTAACACTTGGGTTGGGTACCACTTTCCAAATGCTTTGTGCAGGGGCCGTGGAAACTACTCCCAAAATGTGTTCTCCCCAGATAGGAGTCTAATGAGTTCACCACCATTGACTGCTCCATGTACATATTTCACATGTCACACCAACAAAGTAGGTTGGTTGGCATGGCTGAAATGTGATTGAAACTTCAAGTGTCCAGAAGTTGGACCTAGTACTGTATTGTGAACTTGTCCAGAACTAGATGTTTGATCCAATCAAATATTCTAAGATCAGCCATGGAGCCCACTTTACTACTGTGCCATAATTATTTTTACAGAAGCCTGTTAACATTTCTTTGGAGGAAGCATTTGAAGGACACACACCTGTCTATCTGGATATGTTCCCTTCCTTACTTTCACTTGGTGTCTTCTCAGCATTCTCTTCTTCTCTCCTCTCTTGAGCCCTCTTCTTTCCTCTCTTAATTCCTCTCCTTGGGACCTTCTTGAAACTTTTGGAGGCGTTTTACAGTGCATGCTGGCCCACAGTGACATGGCTTAACTTCTGTTTTTATAATAATGTAAAATCTTCAGAAATCCAGGCATACTTTGCCTTGAAAGTCTAGCATTGCATTTGCATTATGCAAACACATGAAATTGGTGATAAATCAAGCAGAACAGACCTTCTGTCTAACGTAGGCTTTTGTATTTTGTCATTATGAGCAGCAACGCTCCTCTTCTTTTTATTCATTTTTGGGGTAATAATGGCTGACAGTATGGAAAGCGTCCACCACCTCACTCGCTGCCTACCATGGGAGCCGGTAATGCTCCCCACATTTTGTGCCCATGAACGGGACTAAGTGTTACAGCGTTTAACCACAGCATGCAGCATAGAGCCACAAGCTTAATACTCACTTAATCCCAAGCTGCCATGCCTGGTTAATTCCATAAATGTCATCGCCATTGGTCCAGCGGAGAGAGAAGGCCCCCTGCCCGGACAGCCAGGATGGCACTAGAGCTGTCAGCATGGTCTTCTGTATGTAGTCCACGGGCCTAAGTCAGCTGCCCTCACGGCACCAAGGCCTCGCAACAGGTGATTTCACTGGTAAACCTTTTCCTCTCAGCTTCACCGCATGTTTTCTTTCTCTGCACAAACTGAAGTTTGACTGGAGGGAAAATGTCATTTTTTATTCCTCTCTGTGTTGTCATCTCGCTGATCGCCTACACATGATGTCTGGAGGACCTGATGCCTGTATTGTTCTCAGGCTTCTCCTCTTTCAGACGCCCATTGGCAAATGCAGGACTTGAGTCTTTTTGAGTCATCTGTTATTTTTGTACGAACATTTGTCTTACTGTTCTGACCTTTTTCTTTCTACTGTTATACATGTGGGGGATTTGTAGCAATGCACACAATGTTACTGAGGGGGCAGTTTGTATTCACAGTTGGCGTTGGCCACATGGCGCTTTCTATACGCACATGCTGAATTTCCTACGTGGCTGTTAGATATTATCACACTGGAAAATAGACTTGAAGGACAGCTGGCGACTTTCAAGCAATTGTGTGTGTATGCCTGTGTGTGCGCGCAGTCACAGCTTGTGTTTACACTACGTTAAATATGCTCATCTTTTTTTCCTCCACTTTTTTCATGTTTCTGTTTCTGTGTGTGTGTGTGTGTGTGTGTGTGTGTGTGTGTGTGTGTGTGTGTGTATGTGTGTGTGTGTGTGCGCTAGTGGGAATTAGGCAAGGAAACTTTAACTCCATACCCCAAGACACACAACTCTTTTGCAGAAAAACACACCAGGCCACTGCCATTACCCAGCTCTCATTCCAGGGATATTCAAAACAGATACATTGCGAACAAATTTGATTTAACCTGTCAAAACATTAAGAGGTATTGGATCTCAGTGCCACACATATCATACATTCCTTTTCTACTAGTAACCTTATGCTTGGATTTTCCTGTGACAAACATGTTGGTGTTCCAACAAACCCAAGGCTTTTCATGACAAACAGGCAGGCTGTCTGGGTTTGAACAGGACTTGAATCATTCCTCAATTCTGGCTCAAATTAATTTCCATCCCCTCCGTCTAATTCAGTTGTGTCAGTGCTGAAGATGAGGTGGTTGTTGGGAGGTTTTGGTGAGGGATGGGGTGCTGCTGCACACTGCTTCACAACACTTTGATTTATTTACCCTTTGGCAACGCTAGAGGGGAGGGCAGGAGAATTCTCCATCATTATGTGGATGGAGCTGTCTAGGAAGGTTTAAGTGATCTTGAGAGGCACTAGATTACTGAGGGCCCCCCCGCAGCTGGATTTTTAACCATTGAGCCTCGCAATGAAACCCTGTGCACCTGTCTACCCTGTGGAAAGTAGAGGAGATTGCGTTTGGCCTTGTTAATTAGCCAGTGGTGTGTTTATATTTATGATAACTAGAGTGGGTTTTGGGGAAGAAAATTGACTCAATGGGATATCATTAACATTATACTTTTAATGTTGATTGTTATGATGTCAACCCTTGTGGATATTTGTTACCGTTTGATGTCATTACAGGAGAAATGTAGATGAGCTGGGTATGTTTTCCACTGTGTGGCAGAGGCTAGACTCCCTGGATGGGGGTAGGAGTAGGGGGTTGAGGGTGCTGAATGAGTAGATTAACCACAGGAGAAATGGCACAGACAACGTAAGCCACAACTTGCCCACAGTGGAACAAAGTCTGCCCTAAATGTTCAATGTAACACTATATGCAGGACTCAGGCGCGTGTGTACACTCATACGTATACATAAGCTCATGCAAAAACATTATTATTCTGCTCAAATGACTTACAGTGTGTTTCATTTGTAACTCACCATAGGTCCATAGCTCTATCTCTTATTTAGCGACTGTAAAAAAGCTGAGAAGAATGTCAACTCTCTCTCTGCTGCATGTATGCATAGTCCAACATTAGTTTGAAAATGTTGTGGAAAGTATTAAGAGGGCGGGTATCAGAACCTGTTTCAACGACCGATTCTTCTCCCCTGTCCCCTGTCATACAGCTCCGATCTTACATCATATTTTTGAGTTTCTGAGTTACTGATTAAAACCTAAAATAGTTAAAGAGAGGGCTATAAACAACCCCCGGCAGTAAGGAAATAGGATATTAGACATCCTGGGTTGTGGAGAAAAAAACTTGTTTTAGGTTTGACCAACATCTGACGTAAATATGAAAACGTAGTCCTCTAATTAGGTGTAAATGTGTCCTGTTATTCTGTTGTGGATTATCCGATCAAGGCGTGCACTCTCTTTAATCGGTCTGTTAAGAAGCCTTCATGATGGCAGTCCAAGGACACAGCACAACCTTTCCTTTGCGGCCATCAAAAACCACTAATTTATACCCACATACATAGACAGACACATACTTCACCACTATCTAAATTTGGAATGTGAATGAATAGCAAATCATAGCCTGACAGTTATCAACCTTCAACCAACTAGCAGTAAATTCACATACTGTAGCAGTCACTAACACAAAAAGAACATCTAGTTTCTTCCGTTTTACACGAATAACTCTCTAGTTCATAAGATTCAAGACAAAAAACAAGGATGAGTCATTCCTGCCTTACGTGAATGGGGAAAAGAGTTAATGATAAAACATCCAACAATGTTATATATAGCTTTTCACAAATGTAGAAGTCTTAACCAAGAGAGATATGTCTCCAAGAGATATGTGTATGCAGAAAAGCAGAACATTTAAATTCAAGTCACCAGGCGAAAATGTGAAGAAAGTGTTTGAGTGTGATATCCAAGAAAACAGTTTGGCCGAGTGTTACGCTTCACCTACAGCAAAGACAGCTGTCATAAAACTGAGCTGCGCACTACAATATGAGATTTTGGACATCAAGCTCTGGAGGTGTTTGCCAAGCCATGAAACAACCATAAATCGAATTGCACAGCTGCGGGCTGCATACAGTTGTGTCTGAATTTAGAAACCCTCACAGACACATACTGACACAAACATTTTTTTTAGCTATATTTTAGATTAATGTGTCTCTTTCTGTCTGCTTTGCCTTCCTCTCTTTTTCATCCCGACCTCCAGCTGGGTTCAGGAGAAGCTTCCGTCTGAGCAGGAAGGACAAGAAGACCAACAAGTCCATGTACGAGTGTAAGAAGAGTGAAATGTACGACATGGCTGATGTGCCCACTTATGAGGAGGTCACCCCTTACCGCAGGCAGAGTGGGGCTAAACACAGGCTGGTGGTTCTAGTAGGTAAGTAGAGAGCTTCAGTCCAAAAACGTTATCAAAAAATGCCCCTGTTGTCAAGCTCTGATGTAACTGCTTACCTTGCTTTTGCGGGTTTTGGTGGGAGGGGGTTCTATTGCTGTTAAACTTGGCACCGTAAATTTTAATAAAAATCCTCAACTCCCAGCATGGTGACACATACAGATCACAGAAAGGACTCTGTGACTCAGAGTTTTGCAGCCCCAGATGGCTTGGCCTTACCTTCTCACGACCCCCAACCAAGAAATGAGGTACTCACACACAGTCATCCTGGGCCTCTTTAATTTAGACTTGAAGCACTCAGAAGAATCAACAGCGCAGACCACCTAATAATCAGTCACATTTAGTTATTTCATTTACGCCACCTCACTCAATGTCCTTTAAATTCTTCAAGCTCATGGAATTGTTAACACTTGCCTCGGGGAGAGGTGTTACAAAGCCCTCCAAAGAACTTCATAATGTGCCAAGGTCTTGAAATGAATTTAGCGGTTTCTCATACTGTATTTGCGGTTGGAAGACAAGTGTTGCCAGTTAATGGTGGAACAATATGCTAAGCCAGGTGCAACAGTAAAGACTTTTTCAGGATCAACTGTACTATCATTGATCATTTTCACATTTTCCTTATTAGTTTTGTTACTTTTGTGACCAAAAAATTACAGGAATGTCGCAGACACCGATGGAACAAAACATTTCTGCCTCTTTTCCATTCATAAGGGAAGAGATACTCTCAAAAGTCAGGTCCAGCTTTCATCTATTCATTTCACATATTCTGACTGCAGTTTTTAAACATTAGTAAGACTAATCTAGGAATGAACACCACTGGCAACAAGGTCTCTCTTTTTTGTCTCACGCATGCTCTCTGCAGAGTTGTTCCTAGCCTGATTGACCAGGCCTTGGTTCACTTAAATAGACCTCACAGAGCATGGACTTCATCAGGCGTGTTGCTAATTAGCGAGCCCATTTTCCTGCCAGCATGTCACCTCCTTACACAGAGGATGCTGAACCTCTCCCACCTGTCATGCTAATGTAAATATTTTCAATTAACGTCCATAATTTGGAGGACAACCTATGGACAATTTCACACGCAATGAAGCGAAGGGCCAAGGAAAGATCTGCTTTAAGTTTCTCTGCCTCCCTCTCTCTTTCTTCCTCTCCCCGGAGTCTCTTAAGTTTTCTTATTCAAAATCTTTTCCTTTCCAATGCTTTTCTCTGTAACTGCTCTTTCCTTTTGCTGTTCAGGGGATGAGCTACTTTATTCCTCAATGTAAAGGCATGTTTTTTCGACTCTCATTTAATACATATACAACTAATCTATTTAAGCAATTGATAAATTGAACAAATTCATAAATTCAACAAGCCAAATCCCCACTTTCAACATGTACTCATTGTCATCCCAGCAATTGAGCTTTTACAGCACAAATGCAGTTTACAGTGATAACAATTCAGTTTTATTTTATTTTATCTATTTTATTTATAGTATCAAACCATAACAAAAGTTATCTCAAGACACTTTACAGATAGAGTAGGTCTAGACCCCACTCAATAATTTACAAAGACCCAACAATTCCAGTAATTCACCCAAGAGCAACCATTTAGTGCAACAGTAGTGAGGGAACACCTCCTTTTAGGGAGTTATCTGGGATAGACCCAGTCTCTTTGTAGGCGGTGTCTGACGGTGCCATTTGTGGGTGTGATGAAGAGTGGCATTAATAGTCACAATAAAGATAGTGTGACTGGAAATAGTAGTTGTAGTAGTTCATGGCATAGCAGGGCACTGCAGGGTATTATAGGGTTTAGCAGAGCATTGCAGGACATAGCAGCGCGTAGCAGGGCACTGTAGTTCATAGCAGGTTGTAGCGAAAAATGTTTTGCTGATAATTTGTTATTTGGCAGAGGTATGACAAAGTTTGTGTTTGGTAGCTAACTAGGAATATTTGTGTGGTCATAAAATGTGCATACTTTAATTTAGCAAAATTCTTTTGATAAGCTTTGGTCAGGTCCATCTGGACATGCTGCCTACTAGGTCTCGTGCAGATCAGACGCACGGCCTAGAAAGAGTTAAAAAAAGTTGGTCATTATACTTTGCGAAAAAATGGGCAAGCGGAAATGGCATAGCCTATATCATCTGATTCAGCCTGATTCCAGGAACATGTGGAAGTAAGGTTTTCTAATGTACAATGTGGAATGTTGGAGTTAAAGGCAAAAACACATTATAGGGACACGTAGTGGTCCAAACGTGTAATTTTTTGGTAGGTGAGGTCAATGACCCATTGTTCATCTACCCTGTAAATTTAAAGTGGTTCACATTAGTGTAAGTGTTAAATCCAAACGTGGGTCCCACAGGTCATGCACATTTTGACCAATCAGTACCTTACTGTAGGGGTGGCCTCAGGAGTGGACCAAGTTTGTACACTCCAGATTTAAAAAAATCAGCTGGGCCGTTAATGAGATATAAACCTTTTGTACTTGCTGCGCGACCTCGTGGCCAATTTCTGTTAAATGTGTGGGGGACCTCCAGAGGGTCATGGCAAACAAGAATCAAAAGTTTTGCGTTGATAGCATTTATTGTGGTCGAGAAATGGCAAAGTTGGTGTTTTCGTAGTTAGCATAGTTATGTGCAATTTGTATCCTATAAAATTATTTTGATAACGTTTTTTCAGGTTGATCCGGAGATACTATGTACCAAGTTTTGTGTAGATTGGTTGCACGGTCAAGGAAGAGTTCCACGAAGTAGATTTTTGATAAATCAGGGTGGGAGATTTAGCACCAAACACATTTTTTCTGGTATAGCGCACCTAGTGGTGGAAGTGGGTCAATTGTTGTGCCTCAGTTCTTTACAGTTTTGGACCAGTTCTAAAAATAACACCCCAACCATGTACGATTTAGGCTGTAGCAGGAGTTTTAGGCGGAGAAGAAAAAAAAGGGAAGATGAAGTGGGAAAAAATCCTTTAAACAATAGTGTTCCACAGCCCTGCTGTGTGAATCAATAAGTGTTGTAATTAGGGCCGGGCAAGTTAACGCGTTATTATTGCATTAACTAATTAATTAATTAACGGCAACAATTTTTTTATTGTGCGTTAACGCAGTTTTTATTATTTCTTTATTCTTGTAAAAGTGTGTTGCTCACACTCTTTGTAAATACTGCCAAGTTAAATTTTCTTATCACCGTACCAGCAAAGCATTCAACGAAACATACAGCGGCGCGAGGCTTCGGCAGTCTACGTTAGATGCAGCGTGGGGGTAAGTTTAGTTAAAGAAAGGCAAGAGACGCTATAGCGACGTGGATAGCTACAGACTGCAGTTAGCCCAGATAGTACGAATAGATACGAAAAAGGATCGCTGTTGCGAGCCATCTGCCTTTTGATCATGTCCCCTGCTTTGTGCACTGTCTCCAGCGTTCAATCACAGTGTCTCTGCGTAACAGTGCGTTTGACAATGTCCTTGCAAAGTGCAGAAAAGTTGTGGGGAACTCTGAACATTGCCCAGCAAGTGCTGCAGAGTTAGAGCAACAACAGAAGAACATGGACAGAAGGAGTCGCTTATGCAACACGTTCTAACCCGATAAAATTCATCTCTGGACATGATAAATACATTGTTTAAGTTGAGATGTACACTAAATATTTTAATTTAACTGCTACTTTATAAACAAAATGCTGGTAAGTTTTTGCAGAACAAGTGTTACGGCACTTTTGTTCATATTACAGAATATATTAAAAAAATTGCACTATATACACTACTTTTAAATTTCTAATTTTATTTTGCAATAAATCGCAATTAATCAGGGAAATTATGCGATTAATCGCGATTAAAATTTGTAATCGCTGCCAAGCTCTAGTTGTAATGTAATGTGCAAAATAAACGTTTTTTTGTGATCAATCATAATCGCACACACACACACACACACACACACACAGACACACGCACACACACACAGCCCTACTTCAGCTTGTCAATGATTCCTCATAAAGCAGAACATGGCAGTCAGATCGGCACACAGAAAAAGCGTCACCTAGTGGAAGAGCACTGGCACTCCAGGATCCAGCCAAGTCTCGGCAAAAGTACTCCACAGGTGGTAAAGCAGGCACACACATACTGAGAGGTTTATGCTGCTGGAACCAACGCAGGCATATAGGCTAACTCACCGTCCGACACCTGCACACTGGCTTGGATGCCAAGCGGAGAAGTGGCAGTTTGTGTTCAATTCCTCCACGCATGCCTTAAGGATGGCCTTGCTGACTGGCTAGCCTAGGCTAACAGAGCCAGCAAGAGATTGGCAAGTTGATTTTCAAATCCTGATGAGCGACTCATAGCCACATGCCATCCCCGTCCAATATCAACCACATAAAGCACAACTAATATTTGTAAAATAGAACAACCCACTCTAAATTTTCTGGAGCTGATAGAGAGGCGACTCAAGAGTTTCTGTGCCTTCTAGGAGGAGATAATTGCAGGTTTATACAGTAGTGCATGTGGGAAAATAGAACAGAACTGCTAGCTATAAACCAAAGTATGATAGCTTTCAGTATTGACTTCCACGCAGTGGATGTGCTAGCTGTGAACTTAGTCTTTAACCCCACATAATAAGATAATTAGCTAGCTAATTACATGCTCTCTCCATGTTAGCCGGACATGCTAACGACTGCAACCAATGTCATGTCTGCGCTCCTGTACTACTTGCAGACAGGACACAACCCTGCATGCCTGACATGACCTTAGCCCTGCACTTTTTCCGCTTCGCTCCAGCACAATGCCCCCATTATTTTTTAATATCAAACATGCCCCTCTCCCAAAGCTTTTCGGGAATGCCTCGAGGCCTTCATTAATGTGGAGGCAAAGGTCCACAGTACCCATTAATGAATGACCTGCTGCCCACCTCTTGCACAGAGTCTGAGATCGGTTTCAAAGACAAATCAAGATACTTATCTGGGTTTTCATACATTTTAAATCTGACCGCCAATAAAAGTATATATTTACATACTGCATGCATAGTTTGACAAAACCACTGATGGTTTTGAAAAAATATCTGATTATTTAACTTGACAAAATGGTGTGCTGATTTCCACATGTCCTTGTAACTTGACACACTGAACCTACAGTAAGATGAATTGAAAGCTTTTAGTATGGGGTTTAGTCCAAACATATTTCATATACACCAGTGCCTAAGTGAATGTTTATGTGGTATCCAAATATATAAAATTGGGACTCTATTTCAACTCCTGTTGAAAATGTAGTGGCAGTCCATTGTAAATGCTCTGCTGTGACCACATTGCACCACTGTCATCCTTTTAAATGTGGTAGCTTTAGGGCCAGCACTATGAGTAGTGCTGTAATATACCCTGCCCTGGATCCGATGCAGGCTGGGAGGTTTAAGGCTGGGTCGAGGCTCTGGGGCCCAAAAGTAGGGCCTTGCCGGGCCTGGCCTCGACCTCTTGGGACAGACTGCCAGCGATGTGCTCCATGCTTGGCCTGGAAGTTATCAAGCTCGAGATATTAAAAGCAACTTCTCTAATGAGTGCAGTAATGAAAAGTGACACTTTTACTGGAACAGCAATCTGCAAGGCCAGAAGTACCACGAGAGGGCCAGCAAGAGAGACAAATGGAGGGAGAGAAAAACACATAAACAAAATCTAATATGGCAGCTTAATCCAGAACATTTGAGGAGTTATGCCTTTTTTAATTGTGGTGTTCAAATCTATAAAGCTGCTGTTGTGTTGGGACATTGTTAAAGACAAACAATGCACAAAGAGGTGGCCTGTTTAGGGTCAGACGGTGGAACGGGACCACGGGACACAGCTTCTACTTGTAAAAAGACCTGGTGGTGGGTCTGTTGGGCCCCCTTGGCAGACGGTGGTACAGCTGGAATAAAGTTTAATTGCCATCTGAGGTATTCTGATGAAGATCTGCTGCCATGCATCATTGATATCACAAGTGGCAAGCAAGGGAGCGATGATACAAGGTGAAAATGGTTTTACGAGCGTGCAGAAGTGGGGCCGTTATTCATACCAAGGGTAGCAGAAATGGCTCTGCTGGTCCCCCATTGCCCAGGCTCTGACATCCTCGCTCAGATTCAAGCAAATAAGCTTGTGTAGAGGTTTGTGGCCTGCCGGGAGGACTGTCTGCACCACTGTGATAGGGCTCATAAAAGAGCCTCTTTTACGACGCTCTGCCACCTTCAGCACCTACAACAACATTGGTCCACGGCCTTGTTCAAACAGCACCGCTGCATTCCTCCCGCGCTTCCGAAACAAATTAAAAATGAACTCCATTTCCTCATCTTAATAAATCACCCAAGCTCTCAACCCCCAGGTTTTCTTGCTGAAAAACTCCCTCTCCCCAGCTAAGATTGATTGCTGTCTTTGCTTGGCCATGTGCTTGTTTATGAGAGACGCTAACCACAGAATGCCTCGCGCCGTTGGTCCAAAGAGCGTCGTGGTAGTTTTCTCTGTTTTCTTTTTTTTTCTCTTTCTGAATTCACAGTGTGAGTGCGCTGAGGAAACAGCTTTTATCACTTACAGCAGTCGCACAATAGGACTCAAACCATGTGTTACCGGGTGCCGAAGTAAAGGGAAAGCATAGGCTGTGAATTTGTCTGTGTGTGAAGGCTGCTAGTGTTCAGATATTATGCTTAAAAGAGCCTTCTTGTCCACACCAATTTATCAGGTTGTGGATCACTCCAGAAGCCTTCTGCTTTACACCAGAGGAAATGTAGAGGCGTTGGTCCTCTAGATAGCACGAGAGGAAACAGGAGCACCTTTTCTCTTAGAAATACAGAGCTTTTCTATTTCAACATTTTTTCCTTCCCTTTCCCTCGCTCTCCCTCTAATCCGCATTGCTGAGTGAACTCATTGTCCGTTTGTTTTAGATGAGCGGCCTGCTAAACACATTTGCCTGGAGAAATGAATTTCCAATAGGGTTTGATGCGATTGTAGTGCATGCCCAGAACTTCAGGCATGCGAGGAATCTCAAGCCCAGATCTAGCGCTGTCTCTAACTGTCCAGCCGCTGCAGAGCTGTGGTGAAACATTGAAATGCCAAGCCTTGTTACTCCAAAACTGAGTTCTTGTCCAGTTTGTTGAAGACATTAATGCCAGTCAGTTCAATTCATGATGATGTAACACCAGTATAACAACTGACGACTAAAATTCTGGAGAATGGCTTATAGAGACAAAGAGAAGAAAAAAAAACGAAGGCAAAGCCGTAAAAGAAGAGAGAACATTTGGATATTGATTCAGGGATTTCCATTAAACCAAAACCAGTGTAAACAAGGTTCTGGCATTATTTTTAGTGTTCGGGTGCTCAGCTTTTTGAGCCACAGATAAATAAATATACAATACTCCAATAACCTCTCCTGAGTCCCCTCTCCTACTCATTGGCTCAGTTTCCTCACAGGGGATATGATGGAAAGTCCAGCTGACTTGTGACAATATGGTACAGGAAAAGGCCTCCTTACCTCTAATGTGTACCTGTTTTGGAGGTTTGTTGTTCTGCCAAACTACAATGCTAGAAGAACTAGTTAAAAATTGCCAATAACTGTATTCTTATAGCTTTGTCATATTAAATCAGTTCTTTTTGTAGCACCCCGCTACTCCATATGCCTGCTGCATAAGAAATAACTAATTTTAGAGGGGAATGATGAGGTGTTTGGCTTTGTTTCTTTAAGGTAGCTACCACAAAGGTTTACCTATTTTGGGTTAATCCTTAGGGGTGGGAATCACCAGACGCCTCCCGATACGATATCATCGCGAAACATAAGACACAATACGATATTATAGCGATTTTAAACATATCGCAATATTCTGCGATATATTGCAATTTCTTACCTTTATTCCAACTTCAACTTTTTCCCAATTTCATATAATGTCCCCAAAAGGAAACGTTGTCAACATCTGTTTTATCTAAAGAGATGAATTTCTCTTTGTTAATCTCACTTCAATTTTATTGCTACAAAATGGGACAAACTGACCGACACTCATATGATAAAAGATCAATACTTGGCACCTGTGTATCGATACAGTATTGCCACTGAAAATAATGCGACACTATCCTGTTTTGATTTTTTGTCCCCACCCCCTATTAATCATATACTTCCCTAATAACATAACATACGCATCTATTGTGCTGTATTTAAATAACTGACCCCAGACAGCTCTTTAAAAGGAAGAGGTGTTGTTTACTGAAGGTTTGCTTAAATGCACAAAAACAAAAACATACCATAAAGTACCCTTTAAATAAGCTAATGGAAATATTCCTTACAATAATGTTACACAAAATGACTCCTTGCACTTTTTTCCCTTAAAACACTTAAAACTTACCGAGACTCTATTAGTGGGGCTGGGTATTGCTCAATACCGGTACTAATACCTTGACTTTGATTCCCGTTCCTAA
This sequence comes from Etheostoma cragini, assembly GCF_013103735.1. Lineage (NCBI taxonomy): Eukaryota > Metazoa > Chordata > Actinopteri > Perciformes > Percidae > Etheostoma > Etheostoma cragini. Next base: position 3,480,563 of record NC_048428.1, on the reverse strand, counting down.
ACTATTTTTTTTCAATACCAGTATAATAATATCCATTTCAACAAATCCAAATTCCACCATCACACATGACGACACATGCCATTTTCTTATTGTTTTTTCAGCCCCTATTACGTGAGCCCCATCTCTGTGCGTACAGTAGAGTTTTGTAATGTGAGACAGCTAACACAGACAGCGACCATTATGAGATCTCGGTAGAAGCATGCTGCATGCTTATTGGCTCTCTGACACTGATGAGATTCACTCCTTAGCTATGGAAAGGTTTTGAAAACAAATGTTGCAGGCCTGATGGTTGCTCATGTGTTTGCTGTCAGTCCAGGAAACATGGCTCAAACACAAAAAACAAAACCAGACGCCTTCTCGGCAGGCAACACACCCCCATCCTCTCTGGTCTAAAATGGCATCCTTCGAATCAGCAACTCCCCGCCGTTAACTCCAGCTTTAGCCAGACACACTAGCACAACTTTTGATCTAAATACCTACTGTTTGACAGGAAAAGTGCAGCCTTGTCCACCACTACATCTTTGTCAGTTAACTTGGATCTTTTTCAAGCTATCGTAGTGTTTTTCAATGTGTCTCAGTGACTCCTCTTTTCTCAGCTTGCAATTCTCTCCACTTTCTTCTCGTATCTCCGCTCTTTTCTGCCTTACTGGACAAAGGGCTTTACAATTTGCCTTTTTATTCACCCAGTATCACACACGTTCATACACCTACAGTGGCTGGAGAAAGTTTACACAACTTATAACAGGCTTTTAAACTGGCCTTTAAAAATAAAAACGTTCCTGCCTCTATGGGAATTTAACATAGGGGGGTGTATACTTATGCTCCCTGTATTTTAAGTAAGAAAATGGAAAAAGAAAATTGGTGTCCTTAAAAGGTTAGATTTTCCTACACTTTTTGAATTAAGGCATTAAGATCAATTTCCAAAATATGTTTTTTTATTCCTCTTTTTAACCAACTTTAGAATGGGTGTGTTAACTTTCTTAAGCCAATGTATGTTGGGGTAGATGCAATGGACGGCGCTGGTCTACCATCATGATCAAGTGGGGACTCAGTGTTTTGCTTAAGGACACTTCAACATGCCGACAGAAGGAGCAAGGGATGGAACCGCCAACCCTGTGATTAAAGGATGATGAAAAATATTGTAACATAATGTAATATTTAAATATTTTTTATAACTGTAACTACTTCTTCTTCCATGTCCTTCATATTGATAATAAAACTAGTAATATATAAATGGGGACCAGGTACAGGTGTTGTTGTAATGTACTGTACTGTAATGCTATTACTATGCTGCTTGTGTTTTTTTTTAAGTCTCATTTGAGATTGTTTTTGAGTCCACCCGGTTCAGTGGAGAAGCAGTACTAAATATTTCACTTATGTATATTGATATATTAATTTTGATATTGTACGATAAAGCTGTTATATGCTAATGTTTAATTTATTTTATGTGACTATAGTCACATAAAAACATAATTTGTAAAGCCTCTTTTGGATTTAAAAAAAGCACCGGTGTTACTGATAACTTTAACAACGTCAATGTACAATAAGCAAAGAGTGGAAGACATTCATAATGGCAGCCTGTCTCTTTGGTAATTGGAGAGAGGTAGTCGTGGATTCTGTGACTTCTGTCATATTCACAATGTGTTTGTTTGTGCAGGACCCACAGGAGTTGGCTTGAATGAACTCAAGAGGAAACTGTTGATCTCAGACCCCCAGCACTTTAGTGTGACCATCCCACGTAAGTTCACTCAATTCGTTGAAGTAATCTCAAGTAACCCAATTGATTCCATTTGCCTTCTAATTTTTCCTCTCACATTGCTTTGTCTTATGTGTGAGTGTGTGTGGTACATTGTGTCCGCCTTTTACCAGACCATGGTTTTAGATCTGCCATTCAATGGCAAATAACTTATTTAATTTTCAATTTTTTAAAGATTATTCTTGGGGCATTTATAGGCCTTTATTTTATCATTGTGTTGTCAACATTTTTGTTGTTTTTTCCCCCCCAATGTCTAGGTCCATTTTTTGATGTTTTCTCACTTTTTTGACATTTTAGCAAGTTTTTCCAAAGTTTTTGAAACTGACTTCAAGGTTGTTTTTTTCATTGTTTTTGTCAGTTTTTCCAATATTCTTTATGCTTTCTTCCCCAATGTTTTGTTGCCTTGTTCAAAATTTCCGACCTCCCATATTTCTGGTTAAAAAATAAATCTTGGAAACGGGTCAAATTTGACCCCAGGACAACATGAGGGTAAAGGAAACACCTTCTTATTAAAAATGTTAGCTTATTCACTGAGTTAGACAGGTCGATACATACCCTTCTCATCTCTGGCTCACCCACCACTTGCCTAGCTTAGCCTAGCTTATCCCTTGCAGAAATGAAACCAGGGACATTACATGCTTCTTAACCACTAGGCCACCAGGACACCCAAGCGAAAACCATTATCACCAAGTCTTATTTCTATGTTCTATAAACATTTATGGCAGTAAGTGAACTCTCAGTATAAGTCATGTGGCCTAAGGACGACTTTCCATAAACATCAAGCTGCTCAGAAAGATAGACAAAGCATAAAAGATTGGTGGTGAGTAGCTGAGGACCCTTTTCAAACTTAAAAAACTGACACTAAAACTTGGTTGTCATGGGGATAAGTTGCCTCCCTCTCTACTCTCTACTTCTCAATCCATTTGTGCCCAAGAAGCCTCTTATACACCTGTCCACCAAGACAAACACGTTGGATACACATTCTGAGAGAAATGTAAGCGGACAAGATGGCAGACTACACAGTGCCCCAGTGCACCCCGTGAGATGTTAGCAACAAATCAAAATAATCACTTTAGATGTTTAGCTTACTGGTTCCAGTTTAGTTTTCACAGTGTGTGAGAGTGGTTGCGCTGTTGAGCGATGAATGTCCAGTCTGAGACACACACACACACACACAAAGGGAGCTGCCTGCCAGTGAGTAGCACCCTGGGCACGGCTGCTTCTCTCAAGGCCCAGGCGGTTGTTTCTCCTCCTGTGTAATTGTCAGCTTTTCACAGTCTGCCTGACAAGCTCCAAATGATGGAGGAAACTGGGTTTTTCTACCTCCTGAAGACATGCCATTCCACTGCTTCACGTATTGGCACGCGGCTACTCACACTCCTCTCTTTCACAGTTTATTTCTCACTTTCTTTCCATCTTTGTCTGTCTCTTTCCTCCACTGCCTCTTCCCTTTTTTCCCTTTTAAGGACCCAACGACAGCTCGCCGTAATTCTGAACACCATCCATCCACTGGCTCTCCAAGTCTTGCAAGTTTTTTTTTTTTTTTTTGCAGTTCTGAGATGTCACAAAGCCAGCACGTCGGGAGAAATAAATCTTTTTGATTTATACAATTAAGCAGGGCAGTGGCATTAGTAATTGCGTAGTTACCATCTGAGGCTTGGAGGGAAACGGCGACATGACTTTGAGGAAATATGAGGACGGCTGATATTAATTGCCGTGTTTGTTACATGTCGTGTGACATAATGGATGTGTACCAGTGAGGTCTGACACTAGAAATGTCCCTGATGTTAAAATCCCGTCTGTGGGGCCTTTTTTCCGCTAGGCATGTTAATTGTTTTCAAATGTGACCTGTTGTGCTGTGTTAAATAGAGCCCAGACAGCCTGATTCTGACCCATATAGAAGACGTATGGCACAAGTCCTGGCTCTCATTGAGAGGAAAGAGACTTGGAAAGTATCTTGTCTCCCTCTTTTTTTATGTTTGACTTCTGCCAATGGACACATGGATGTGTATAACACTTTCTGTTGTTTCGGATTAAGCCCGAAAGCGTTACATCTTTTTGTTAATTTGAAAACCGGAGCTTTGGAGACCACCAGCTTGTGGCCACGGTTGAGTTTTTTTTTTCTCTCTCCCGCTCTGCTTGTCGCTGTAAAATGTAAACCAGCCGTCTAAAAAACACAAGGAGCATTGCAATAAGCCATTAGAGTAGGGGGTTAAACATTTTGATTCCAATCCAAGTTTACTGATATTTTCCATGATTTGGGATTGAACGGATACACATTCTTTTGTTGTACTGTAATTATTTTCTGCGCCACAAAACATATGCCAAAATAATGGATTGTGTTAGTCTAACTACCGAGAGGCTGTTTGGCTGTGGCTGACACATTTCTGAATGGGAGGTATAAATATATGTTATCTTATGACAAGGCTGTTTTGGCCTTCCTCACATGTTTTTCCTACTGTTGTCTGGGGCTGACAACAGAAAGTCATTGATCTTCTTCAGTGTCCTCTCCACTACAGTAGGATTTATGGCTGTCTTTTCTTTTCAAGCAAGTGACATAATAATAATAATAAATCACACCATTGGTTTTCCATGAACCCTGTAGATCAGTCTGGACCCTATAAAGGAAAGGCACAGCCTCAGCACATGCTTACAAAAAGAACAACTCGGAGGAGAGTGAAGCAGAGCTTGGTAGTTTTGGTTACAGGTGATAAAAGTTTAACAGTTTGTTTTGGAGCTGGTTGGAGTGTCTGACGAGTGTACCCTCTCCCCTCTGACCTTTGGAGGACTCCTGAAAGGAGCCGGAGTGTGCGTCGACTCCTTGACCCTTACAAGCTCTTCCAGCGCTGCTTGCTCACGTTCCCCTCTTGTGCCGCCGCCCCAACTGCCAATTTTACAGCGAGGCTTTATGTTTTATGGCCAAGTAAATGTAGAGACTTGATGTTAATGAGAGCTCCAAAACTCAATTACCTTACAGAGGCTACACTGGCGGCTAACGCTACGGCTTCTGTTTCTACAGGCCCTGCAGCCGCATTACAAGAGACAAATTTAATAAGACACAGTAAACCTCTGCTGAATGTCACTTAAGTGTCTGACTTTAGTCCTGCAGCACTACAGGTTGTGTATTTTATAGTGCTATTACACAATAATATATACAAGGGTTGGCATGGCCCAGTGTGCTGTGTTTCAGACTTCCAGCGAAGTTAATAAGGGGCTCGGTTTAGATGCTTTTAGCCCCAACAGTGAGTCAGACAGTCTGGGTTTGAGGTAATCACTCCATCTTTTCGCCTCTCCCTTTTAGACACAAGTCGGGCTAAGAAGAACCAGGAGAGCGACGGAGTGGAGTACCACTTCATCTCCAGACATCTCTTTGAGACGGACATCCACAATAACAAGTAGGCAACACTCTCTCTGGTATAAGTAAAGAAAAAAGAATAATGACTGACCCAACAAACTTTCATATTTTACCTTTGTACGGTGGACATGGACTACAGACATTCATGATGTCAAACAACTTATAAACTTTAAAACGTATAACTTTCCTCTGCTGCTATGTGGGCAATTTACAATTAAGATGGAACACACAGTAAAGTTTAAACAAGTTCATTTCAGGTCACACAACTCTTCTTCCCTATTCAGTGGCTATTCCACTCTATTAAAAATATATCAGTATAATTTTGTATGAAGACACTTAATTTCTTCACTTAAAACACCTGAACAAATGTGCAAGTTCTCTTAGATCTTTTCTATGTTTCTTTTTCCAAAACAAAAGCACTTGTTTCAAGACATGTCTTTAGTAAAATATAATTTGTTGAATTGTAATTGCATTGTTAGACCTTCTTTCACAGCGCTGTGGAGGAGGGTCTTGCAAGTCCACACACCATTCTGGTGGAAGAAAACCGTGCTCTGGTTTATTAGCCTCTCTTGTGTGTCTCTCTGTGTGTCTCTGTTTGTGTGTGTGTGTTTTAATATCCCCTGGACTTTTTTCCCTGTAGAAACTTTATTCCCATAACATTTTTTTTTTTTAAATGCTATTTCAGTCAATTAAATTGTGACTTTAATGTTCATATTTGATAAGCTGGAACTAGCAAATTAGATGGAATGACATATGTCCCAATCGCATGAAGGCTTTTATTTTGTTTTCTTTTTGCTATGTCCAAGTTTAACGAATAAAATTGTTTTTAGATGTGCAATTTGAGTTCCGTCACTCTAATAAAAAACAACAGAATCCCTGTTAACCTGTGCTCTTGACCACTAGAGGCACTGCGACAGTCTGACTGGTCCAGTACTTGCTGCTGTTCAAAGACAGCCTCCCTGCTGTCGTCTGTGTGTCTCTTTAACTGAGTGTGAGCTGGTGTTGACAGGGCCGGGCCCTGTGTTGGTAACAGATCTCCAGACAGTGGCCCCAAGGTCTCCTGTCTCTGCTTCCTTCTTTCCTGAGGCGCTCTTTGCGAATGCAGCCACACCACGGCCCGCCTTGACATTTGTGGCCAACAAATTGAAATGCAAGTTGTAATAGTCACAAGAATGATTGATGTCTTTCTGCTGGTCTCACACAAGCTTGAAGGGGGGGGGGGGGGGGGGGGGGGGGGGGGGGGGGGGGGGGGGGGGGGGGGTATACTGTAGGGTGCACATACAAAACATTTATGCACGCAAACACACACATATGACATAGAGGGAAGCCTGTGGTGGTGAGGGCATAGTGTCAGAGCATGTAGACAGAAGAAGTGAAAGGGGGTGCTGTATATTTAGGCCATGCTGCGGTGTAGGTCGAGGCATGCAATGTTTTTCAGGGAGTTGGAGGGGTGAGTGACGGAGCTGTGATGTGGGATGGATGCGTGGGACACTCCACGCTGAAATTACAAGGCAGCAAAGTAGACGAGGAGTGAGATGAACTTGTTTGCGTTATGCCTCATTGCAGGCAGCAGAAACAATGCAGAAATAAAAGGGTCCACAACAACGTGTGTTTAGCTTGAACAACTTTCCCAAGGGAAGCCCTGTTCCGTGTCAAAATGGCAACAATTCATACTCTCAACATAGCCAAACCTCCACAACACTGGCACGCCTTCCTGTAATCTATATACCTTCCACCTCTGACGACAAACAGCGCTAAATGCTGCAAGGTGTGAGCTTTTTCAACACAGGCTTCTGTAAGCTCTTAAATCAATTTCCCATAACCAAATATGAGGTTTGTAAGCCTCCTTTAAAAAAAAACACACAAAAAAAGGCTCAGTAAAACTTTCTTACATGGGCAATTACCATAAAATTCTTTTTAAATGGCATCAGTCACACAGAGGCAGTCATTCTGCCCGTTGCTCGTCCTATTAGCTTCAAATTCGTTCCACTCTTCTCGCTGCCCTTTTTCCTCGTTGTTTTTAGCTAAAAATACACCGGTGGATTTTTCCTCATGACAGCTGATTGGTGTGGAAGGGGAAAGATTATCTGGTGGAGAAGTGTTTTGTTTGCTTGCGCCCAGGCAGTTGCTTGCTGGGCTAAAATCCGAATGGATTAAACGAGGGAAGGTTGTGGCATTCAGGGGCTTTGTGGTGTTTCTGGAACAAACAGGTGTTACTAATTGAACTAGTTGCATGGGAGATTATTTAAAAACACGCTCTTCCAAACCGTCTGGTTTTCAAATTCAGCTAGAGAATGCTATCTTCAGATCTGTCAGCAGTTGAAAGAGTAATCCTCCTGTCTCTGTGGATTTGTAGGGTTTTTATATATCATTATTCCTAAAATAAATCTCAAGAGTGTGCTGACACAGTCAACCAGATTAGGACGAGATTCTAATGTTACTTCGAAAGGGACATTAGTGTTGCATTAGACACTAATCCCTGCACAGAAAATGGTGTTTTCTTACTTAACAATCTTCTCATCTCTTCTCTCTTTCAATTTATTTGCCTCTCAGGTTCATTGAGTATGGCGAGTACAAAGGGAATTACTACGGAACAAGTCTAGACTCGATACGCTCCGTCCTCGCCAAGAACAAAGTGTGCTTATTGGATGTCCAGCCTCATGTGAGTGACACAAACCCTTTCTCTCTATCTTATTTGAACCTTACCATCCCACACTTGCCTGTATTTTTAATTTTTTCGCAACATTGCCCCTACCTACCTCAGAAACAGATCTCCCTGGCTTTCTTGAGGCCTTGGCCGTACACTTGGTTAACAAAGTGGGTTTTAAAGGGGGCATTTTCAGGGAGCAGTAACCGCTAATTACCTCTATTTGAAGATTTCCTCTTTGGCTTATATCTTGAGTGGTGGCGATCAGACCCTACATAAATGTCCGGTTTGTCGCTGACCCTGAGCAAACCTCTGAGCGGGATTCCCATTAGTCCAGGGTCGGGATCGTCCAGCTGCTGCCCCATCAGCTGCCCCATCAGCTCTTTTGTTTCGTTTGTTTTTCCTCAGTGGATAATGACAGGCACAAATACATCATTATATAGATTAGCCTGGCAGGTTCTCAAACCACCCTGGTCTGAGCAGCAATGAGAGTCAGCCCCAGAGCCCTCGGCTACAGAGGGCAGATGTGTTCTTCTAAAAGAACCACATGCACTACACAACCAGAGGCAAACTTTTTGGCTTCTTTTTGGCCTTTTAACTTTTTAACCCTCTGAGCCCGAGACACTCGCCCACGAGTGCAAACAGCACCTCTGATTCATAGTTTAATAATTAATGAACCATACAAGCGATTGGCTTACCAATGGTTGCGTTTGAAAGGTAACGAGCTAGCGGTTACAGAGCGGTTCCTGGTCCTTCTAGCCTCTACAGGGGATTTACTATCCAGTCTGGAACTTCCAGCTTTTTTAGGGGTTGTTGAGCTTTAAATCCCAACCTTTACATCCAAGATATATTCACTTTATGTCCATAATTCATTGCGTTTTGGCTCATTTATGCCGCTAGCTTGCTGCTCCGTGTCTCCTCTCTGTGTGTGTACGGAAAAAAAGGAAGCAGCCTGCCCATATATGGGAGACCACAACATTCAAAGAGTATGGAAGCTGAAAGATGCCAATACTCCCAGTCAAACTGGCTATTATGCAATCAAAGATACTATAGTGATAATAATAAGATATCTACTGTTTTATAGAGCATAATGACCTCACTGGTTTAAGATTTGGCATATATTTATATTAGATATTAGATATTTGGCCTCACTGGTTATAGATTTGGCGTATATTTATATCATATAATATACATTTGGGCCTTTTTTGAAGAAATGTAAATAGTATATGCTTTATATGAGTTATAATGTTTATTATGTTTATTTTTGCATTTAGGATAACTGTTTTGGACACACACATGCTTTTGTAGCATTGCTGTGGGTGTAATATCAATAAATATGACATTATTATGTTGATTATTGGCATAAATAAATGTCATGAGGGCCAAAGCGTCTGGACTTTTTTGGAAAAAATGTATGTATTTTGTCATCTGTATAAGTTAGAATTATTATTTCTTCACAGTGTGACTCCCAAGACGTATCAGAAGTGTTTTAGATAGTAAAATGGCTTAGGTTTTACTTATCTGTCTGTGATATCAATACATGTCTGGAAGATTCATGTTCCGTTTTATTTATTTATTTGTCTTCAAGGTCCTACAACCATTTTTAATATTCAAGTGACCTCATTGCAACCCAAATATTCTAATAACCCAGTTTTTCGTGAAATAAATGATGTTCATATCTTGACTGTAGACAACAAGGTTGATGTTTTACAAGCTTTTATATAAAATAAATTCAGACAGAAAATGAACTGTAAAAATGGCCTCAGGGCTCAGAAGGTTAAAATGCAACAACCCATTGTCAGGAAATGTGACTAATTAGCCAGAGTGGTTTGAACAATCCTTCCTTTAATCATCCCATTACCCCTGACAAGTGCAATCCCTTGGGGGGGGGTCCCAGCCTCTAGTTTGGAAGCATCTGCATTAAAGTGATTTGATTACTGATTTGTCCTCTCTTTATCCACTTCATGATTAGAAGGTTGATAAATGTTTATTAAATTACTTTAACATTCCAATTTCATTGCTGTCCTCTGTTGTTGCTCAATAGTGACATCTCCATTGCTTTTAAATTCCTTTTTTTTTTTTCTCCCTCTCTTTTTAAAGACCCTAAAGCACCTGCGGACGGCAGAGTTTAAACCCTTTATAGTGTTGGTGAAGCCTCCTACGATCGAGAGGTTGAGGGAGACCAGACAGAATGGCAAAATCCTGTCTGGCAAGGACGACAAGGGTTCTGCCAAGTCATTCATGGTAAGAGATCAACGTTTATTTCTCCCTCTGGATCAGACATTTATCAACATAATATGTTGTTTAGAGTGTTTTAAGTTGCTTAAAGTACCATGTGGGTACTATTTAGACTATGACAGGAAATCAATTGGATATACATTTCAGTGGGTAGCCTGGCTGGTGCTCCCAAACTGCATGATATTTGTAAATGCTTTTCAGATGAGATTAAGTTAAATAAAAGTTTAATGACCCCTGTGAGGAAATTGGATCACTACAGAAGAAAACAACAGGATACTGCTAATAGGATATACATTAAGTAAGGATAAAGGGAAATATTGCCAGGGAGCAAATCAAGTTTTATCGTCCAAAATTGTCATCGTGCAATGACTATAAGATGCTGACATCAATCCAAGTCAATGTGTTACGGTGTAGAAAGACACACCACAGATTAGCAGCTAGAAGAAATAACAGAAACACTATCTGCACCCTGTGGTGTGTGTGTGTGTTTGTGTGTGTGTGTGTGTGTGTGTGTGTGTGTGTATGTGAGAATGATGAGGTCAACCCTTACACGCCTTTATCCCAGGCTGACGCAGATGAACTCAATTAGCCAGTGTTCGGTGCTGCTGTGAAGTTGCCTGGCGGGGGAGCATGGGCGGGGGTGGG
>NC_048428.1:3446983-3469896 GCF_013103735.1 Etheostoma cragini | reverse complement strand
GTTAGGGTAGATGATTGTTTTCCCAGCCCCGGTACTCTTTCGTCTGAACGCGTGTCTCGCTTGCCACATGCAGTGTTAAGGCCAAATTTTGGTCAGCTACACACCATGGACGGCCTGATAGGACCCCATAGGGAGAGAGAGAAGCTGAATGAGAGTTGGTGAGGTCACAGTAGACAGATTCAAACTAGCACTTTAAGGATGAGTGAAGAAGAGGAACAGTGGAAAAGCTGGGTTCTGCATGTGTAAATCCAACATGGTGGACAAAGAGTGGCGCCTTTTACCAGCTGGGGTTTCATTTATGATATATATATATATATATATATACATACAGGCCAATAACATGCACATTAACCGACTCTGACTGAGGGATCCCTAATTTCTTAATCATTTACATACTTAGGTTTTACTTTCATTGCCGTCAGGATGGTAAGTATTTTAAAGACCTTATGAAATTGGGCCTTTTTCCACAAAAAAAAACACCTGAAAAAAATGTCAATGTAGATCTTCAGTGGTGACCTCATTAATTACTCATGTGTTAGTAAGTCCGAAGATTTTTGAGCATTCCTGCCTTTCTTCTCATTCTATCAACTTAAGCCGCCTTTCATTGTATAAGCACACTGTCACTCGGTTCCCATTCATTTTCTATAGGAATAGATAACACTTTCCTAGTGCTGAATAAGTACATAAACTGTACAGATATGTTTACAATTCAACACAAAAACAGATACAATACATGGAGGGTACAAACAAAAAGTCAACATTTCTACATAAAAACTTTTCAGACCAAAATAAATGATGGTATAGGAAAAAATAAACAGATTAGGCAAATAAAGTTGTAAGGGTGGACAAACTGGAGATAGCAAGAGAGAGAGAGACAGACCTTTATACACTAGGAAAGTGATGCTCTGCCAGATTTACTCTATGAGCCCGCGTAAGTTGAACGTTTTCTTCTACCTGAGTTGGTACTTTATCAAAGAGAGTTTTTATTAAATCATTGTAGAATGGACAGTACAGTAGAAAGTGACTTTAATTCTCTACTTCAGCATTCTTTACTTGTGTAAATAAATATTGATTCCATCCTATTTTCTCCTGAAATAACACTCCAATTAACATGCAGCTCCACAGATTATTGTGAGCTGAGGAAGAAACAGCAAACTGAATGGGGCTAACATGCTCTGTCAAACACACCCAGGTGCTATCACACATGCAGTACAGTGTGCAGCTTTACAGTAGGTCACAGCTGAACAGAAGCATCGCGTAGATATTTCACTTCCCTGTCAAACTTTTAAAACCTCTATCCAAACACCATCTCGGCTTGCATTAGCCAGTGAAATATAATTTTTGGCTTTTGTCTGCTCCTCATTTCTTAGCAAGGGTCATATGAACTATGAGCTTTTTACTCACTGTCTCTTTATTAGCTTCTGCTATTCTCTCAAGTAATACAAATACATCTCTATTAAACCGTGTGACATATTGAGGCATATTTCAGACAGGTTACAAACCAGTTCTGTGTAAATGTTCATGCACACTGACAGGACATGAGCTACCTCTGATTTGCTATTAAAGGCTCTGAAAGAGAAGCTGCTGGGTGAGTCATCTCAGACAAATGCTATTCACCGCAAGCTGTATTTCTCTCTCAGAGAGACATGTCTGCTTTAATGATAAAGGCTGAGGAACAGTTGTCTCATTGTTTCAGCAGTCTGACTTTAGCCCCATTGTTAGAGCATGAGATGATTCAGAGTAACTTATCAAAAAGAAGCTGAGGCGGGAAATAAAACCACGCAAAAACCGGCTGATGCAATGCATAACTCAGGCTATAATGTGCTTAGTGCCGATAATGACACATTTCATTGAAGTTATCACAATCATTTTAAGTGTTCATATTATGCTCATTTTCCTGTTCATAACTGTGTTTAGAGGTTGTACCAGAATAGGTTTTCATATTTTTCTTGTACTGCACATTGTTACAGCTCCTGTTTTCACCCTGTGTGTTGAGCTCTCTGTTTTAGCCACAGAGTGAGGAATCTCACGTATGTTCCATCTTTGTTGGGAGTTGCACATGCCCAGTACCTAGGTAAGGACTACTAGCCAGTCAGAAACAGAGTATGAGGGCGTGGTTTTTGACATATTGCTTGCAAACTACTGTCAGAGATGTCCAAAAAGCAACAGACATTAAGCAGCTTCTTTGGCGTTCCGCCACCTACAAAGAAACGCCAACTGGAGCCAGAGCCAAAGAAAAGAGTTTTTCCGGAAAAGCGGCTACAAGATGTGCAGTGGCTTGAAGCTAACGATGAGCACACTGAAATGTGGTGCAAGATTTGCCGCTTAATCCACATCTTGTGGATTATACGCACGTCCCATGTCTTCCTATTCTGAGGATGTTCCTTTACTGAAGTGACTATGAGTAAATGTTGAAGGTGCATATCAATCACATGAAGCGGGCGCACTGAAAATGCAGAGCATTGCTTACACCATCAGCGGGGAGTTATGAGCCAGGTTGCCGTCTGCTAAATTTTGGGGGCTACTTTTTGATAGATCTGAGAACATCACAAAAACTGAGCAGAAAATCGTTTACATTGTGTCTGTGTCCAGCAACAGAGAGTTTACCTCTGACTTTTTTGGATTGATTGAATTGGATGCTGACCGGACTATGCAGGCTATAACAGACGAACTTGTGAGACTTTTCCAGGACACAGGCTTGGATGACCTTTACAACAAAGTTGGTCACTGTGTGCAGAGATGGGGCTGCTGTCAACGTCGGAATCTACAACGGCGTTGTGCCAAAACTCTGGCAACTTGCTGCGGTTGGAGACTCCCCTTGTGCACATTCTGTGCACCTCACACACATTGAAGAATTGCGTAAAATCAGCTGATCGCAACGTTCCTTACTGTGAGACATTAAATTGCTCTGTGGTCAAGCTGCTGCAGTTTTAATTACAAAAAGGTGGAGCAAAAATAGCTGCTGCACTGAAGAAGCAATGTAAAGAAAATGGTATCTCCTTTGTGAAACTGGGTAAGTTTAATAATTTCAGATGGTCTGCATGGAGGCATGAAACACTGTTAAAAATATCAAGACTGTTGCCAGCCATTAAAATGCAACTGGCTATGAGTGATAACAGTGACTTGCAGCATATCTGCACAGAGCGTTTTCAGTGCTTTCTGTCAAACATGCTTGACATTGGCAACATTTTGAAGACCACATCCATTAGGTTTCAGAAGGAAAAACTGACCACTGGAGAATGAAAGGATAAGCTCATGGTGGCCATTGGACAGTTCACATTCTGCTTGATGGTGAAGGCCAGAGAGCACGCACTGTTTCAAATGCTGATGCTGACATAGACAAGACAAATTTACTCAGGGGATTAATTGAAGAGTTTGAAAAAAAGATATGACTCCCTTAAGTCATGTGATCATTTCTTAGTATTTGCTCCTTCAACATGGCCTCAGGAAATGCAAGATCTCCACAGTTTTGGAAACACAACAGTCTGCAACACTCTCAAGAAATATGAGGCCACCTAGCAACTTGACAAAGACACCACTGTGACAGATTGGATGCGCTTAAAGCAGGCAGGAAAACGCATGGGAGCCTCTTCTGTGTGTATGACTTGGTCCAAACAGTAAATACAAGTAACCCAGATGCTTAAAACAACATCAACAATGCGGTTAAGCTGTGCAGTGCAGCTTGTGAGAGGGGATTCTCCCATCTTAACATAATAAAAAACAAGTACAGATCTCGTCTGTCACATGCTCGTCTCTCTATACCTGATGCCCATTCACCTGTCAAAGCAGACCACAGAGACGTTTAACCCAAAGCAAGCGGTTGACCTGTGGATGTAGACAGCTAATCGGAGGCTCAACCAAGGACAGGGAAGTGCATCTGCAGCATCTTCACCATCTACCATGCAGGAAGCTGAAGCAGAGGACAATGGGGACGACACTGAAGAGGATAGTGGGGACGACACTAAAGAGGACAGTGGGGAAGACTGCACTTATTAAGACTACCCTGCATATGGAGTGAGTACCAAACACCATCTCCTGGTACTCACCTAAGTAACTCACTGAAAAGGTTATGTGCAATAGAGCTGTTTGGAGCAGTTTGTGTTGTGAAAACAGTTTGTGAAACCAATGTTTTCTGTTGGGGATGGTAAGTCACCTTGGGCTGGACTTTGGGCTTTTCACTCTGTAAATCAATAATATGCACAACAATGATGTATAACACAATGAAGGAAAGTTCAAAAGATAAAAAGCATACTCTAAGCACTTTAAAACAGATTTGGAAAGATCCACTTGGTTTTTGACACAGGTGCGTTTCATTGGGATTAATAAAGCAGGTTTCCCGCTGAGGACATGGTGGTCATGATGGTTTTAAAAGATGATACCTGAGGCTGACACATGCTAAAGGGTATAATGTCCCAAAAGGTGAATTTACGTAACTCTCTAGGAAGAATTTACAGTAAAACGTACAGAGCCCCCGAGGTGACATGGAGGGGGAAAGAAATCAAGGAAAAAAAGAAAGTGACTGTTTAGTCATTTAAAAAAAAAAAAAAAATCCCCCTCCATGTCACCTCGGGGGCTCCGTAAAAGCAAACACAGTAGGATCACAAATTTGACAAATACAAAAAAACAACCCATAACAACACAACCATAAAAACATGTCATTGATTAAAGTCTGCAGTATGTGCTGCATAGACAAACAGTGGTAAAACTGTCGATAGCCTCATATTCTGCAATGAAAACTGAAATTTATCTCTGCTGGAACAAAGTGCTAAGGCAGGCACACAACGCTACATCATTTCATGAGGAAATAAAGCAATCTCATGGCGGTGGGGATAAATGAGTTTGGCCCTCCCGAAGTGGCATTAGCTCAAACTGCCCCTCAGAGGAGAGCAATCCAATATGGACGCCAAAGAATATCCACTCACTACTTGCCCAGTTTTCCATTAGGCTTCTTTGCCTTCATTATATCCATCTCTCTCTGCCCCTTAATTTTGTCCTACCATCTATCTTATTATTTTCTTCCTCTGTTTTTTGATTCTCTTTTCCATCTCTCTACCCAACTCGCTGTCCTTTAGGCAGCGTCCTGCTGTGATTAATGTTCTTTTACCTAGAATGGTGTAACTACGCAGAGACTCACTGGTGGACATGGAAACATCACAGTCACCAAACAGTGTAAAGTCTCTCCCAGGTTCCTGTAGTTGACAGGACAGATCAGACGGGTTGTCTTCCTGGCTCTGTGCACAATGGTCATCTGTACGTGTAAGAGCCAATAAGTGCCCTATGTATAAATAGGAACCAATCTTTGGTTCCTCGGGTGCAGCCTGGAAGCACATACAGTTTTTGACCACATGCGCACACCACCACCACAACACTACACAGGCATACATACAAGCAGTGATGTCTGGAAACATAACTAAGATTTCATGGAAATAAATGGAACCAAAGGATTTAACTTGACTTTACAACTTGAACTTTCATTGATCAAATGGTGGAACAGCACCTCAGGGGCTTAAAGCTTGGGCTTAGCCTCTACAGTAAGTCCCGGTCCAATAGTGAAAGACCTGCAGAGGAATCGGCCCAGATGACAGAAAATATAGTCCCATTGGAGAACACTTTTCTTCACAGGCCAACAAACCTTCTGCCCTCCCTGAGCCTGTTCTTTTTTTTTCATTGTCTAAGACACAGGCTAATAAAATGATCACTGTGATGTTCCTCACAAAAGACAATAGTGTGAGATGGTGTGTGTCGGTGTTTGTAAGATAGCTAACACGAGACAGCCGGGCACAAGAAACACAGAAAGTCTTTTTCTGAGTGACACAGTGAGCGAGTGTTTATATTTAGCTGCGCAGCTAATCCATTATGAAGCAGAAAACCACCAGAAACATTCTGAAGTAACTCCTGGCTAGAGGGAGCGTCTCAAAAAGCGGAGCCGTTTAGGAGCTTTAAACTTTTAACGAGGCTGTGTTTATGTGCGTACACACTGTATGCACACACAGCTTGAACTGGCCTGTTTGTGGGTTTGGGTCCGTATGTGTGTATGTTTGAGTTCTTGCGCATCTGTGTGTATTTATATTTGTGTGTTTGGCAATGGGGGTTCACTATAAAACCATATCTATCTAGAAATCTAAAGTTGAGTGTTCCCAGTAAAAACATGAGGCTAAATCAGTGCAGCCGCTTCAGCCCTGCTGTTGCACAGAGGTTAGGATCAGCCAGGGCCCACACAGCTGAAACCAGAAAGCCTCAGAGGGACCACCATGGAGAGATACCTGGGTTGTTTCAAAATGCTCCATCTATGAATACAGGAGCCCCAGATAGGCAATATTTACTCCTACCCTGATAAAAATAAGTTATTTGGCTATTCCTCACAGCTAGCACATGGTTTTATTCTTTACACTGTACAGCTAATTTGCATATTTACTTGGAAAACTCTTCATCCCCTTGGAGCACCCCTGTTTAAATGGTAACTACCGTTTTTTTCAACGTGGAGCCTATTTTCCTATGATTTTGTTTCTAAGTGATTGATGGGAACAACAACCTTTGACCAGTATTAGGCGAGATTGCTGCAGTCGGCAGCGGAGAAAGAAGCTACAATGTAAGTTAATAGGACAATGTCCAGCTCGTATTTACCTTCACAAAAGGGCTTTTTCTGCCACTGACAGGCTCAGATTAATATTCTAAGTGTCTGACAACATTATGGAAATGATCCATTCAGAAATAGACCTTTAAATCCTCTAGCACTAAACCCACCAGACTCCATGTAAAAAATCTATATTTTTATTGTGTATAAAGCCAACACATTTTACACATGTTAATCTGTAAACTGTGTTTATTTCAACCAAAACAAAAGTTGTGATGGTTGGAAAAATGGAAAGACAACCCAACACGGCTCTTCATAGTTGTGTTTTGTTTTTGTGAACTTTCAATGAAGTGTATTTTACGATGCTAAAATAACTGTTTATTATTATTTATTTACATGGAGTCTGGTGGGTTTAGCGAACGCGATTTAGCGGATGTTTTTGTTTGAAAAAGGATCTTACTCTTTAACAAAAAGGTCAACCACCTTAGAAATCCTTCCACTAATGTTGTCAAACACTTAGATAATCACTCTGAGCCTGACAGTGGCAAAATGAGCACTTTTGTGAAGGTAAATACAAGCTGCACATTTGCCCCGTTAACTTAATACTGGACCAATGTCACAGATTGTTGAGCCCATCAGTCACTTAGACACAAAACTATAGGAAAATAGGTTGAAAAAAGGTAGTTACTCATTGTGTCAACATGTAACAATTTCAGGCAGCGATTTTACCTTTTGATGATAAGGCACACATCTTTTTTAAATTGATTTCTCACAACCTAAAGTGCAGCAAATCAAACCCTAGCCCATAATATGTGGTGTACTTAATTTAACCACAGAATTAGTAAAGCATAACAGAATTTAATAGCCAGCACTTTCAAGCCCATTTTGCATGCAATTCTGTCAGTTGCTGCAAATCAATCAAGTCAGTATGTGTAATCCCAGTTTCTGTCATCCCTGAGTAGCTATTTCTGTGTCTGTAGTCATCCAAGATGGGGAAATTCGACTCTTTGTATTATTATTTACCATTTGCCTGTATTAAAAAAAGAGATTGTTATTATGTCCATTTTTGACACCTTGTCAATGCAACAGGCTGTCACACGGTCTCTCAGTCCTGAACACAGAACATAAATTCCCTATCGCACATATAAAATCCAGACTGGCAATATTGTATTTAAAAAAACAAGAAGATGGTTATGTGTTGTCCTCAACATTTTGAGGATATTTGAGGATATTTTCTTTTCTTTGAGAATTGGATAACCGTGTGAGGAAACTATGAAAATTCCTTGAGGTCAGGTTTCATTGCGTGGTCTGTGCCAGGGTTCATGTGTGGGTACCATGTCTCTGGGAGGTTATAATGGGCTCCTTACCGGCCATTTGATGTGTATTTGTGTGTTCAAGGCCATGTAATTTGTGTTTGCAGTGAGTGAATTTATCTCCTCTCTTGTTTACTGTGGCTAGTGTTTTCTTTTTGCAGCAGATAGGCACCCTCAAATGAACTGTTTTGCCTTTGGTTTGTGCATCTCTGGTTTGTGCATCTCTGTCATCTTCTCTGTTCTCACGTACACACTGCAGGAGGAGGACTTTGAGGAGATGGTGACCACTGCCCAGATGCTGGAGACTCAACATGGCCACCTGTTTGAGAAGATCATAGTCAACGATGACCTATCGGTAGCCTTCAGCGAGCTGCGGTCGGCACTAAAGAAAGTGGAGACGGAGACTCACTGGGTTCCAGTCAGCTGGACTCACTCCTGAGATCCACACAGACTGTACAGGGAGAAAAGGGAAGGGCTTTGACGAAGATATGCAGGTTTTTAATCTTTTTTATGTCTGCTGTGGCTCAAGTTGGGGGTCAGGGGGGGATAAAAAAAGACAGCGCCAGACGGCTGTGTCGCCATACCTGAGCTGTACAAGGCTAAAAAAATAGGCTTTTGCCAGGGATCAGGCTTGGATTTAGAGCTCAGATGTGGTCTGGATGTGAATCTACAGGTCTGACCAGAACTGACAGGGCTGAGAGTGAGGGCGTCCAGAATATGAGCCTTGGACATTGATCTGGGTCTCACAACTACAGCCATGAGTTGGAGCTCTATGGTCCAAAACCAGAATGTGGAACGAGTCTGGACCATCACAGCACCAGCAGTCCTGCCAGGGCATCATCAGTCGCCAGGCCAACCAGGAATCCGTCTTTAGTGTGTTTAAAACATTAGACCATTAGAAACCAAAGGGTTGACATATTTCTTGTTGGTGAACAACTCCCATGCATATGTCTGTAAAAGAGAAAACCTCTGAGCAGGAAAAAAAGGAGAGAAAAGAAAACCTATTTGCCTTCCGTCTTAACTATATTTCTGTGCTTCTATAACGCTTTCATGACTGTTACTCCAAACAAACCCTCGTCAGGTACACTCTAAAGAAAGGGCAGTAAGTGTAATTTTATTTAAGAGAAATTAATATATTTTCAAATATCCTCTGGGGTTGTTTTTTTTGTATACCTTTTATGTACATAGCTTGACTTTTAAAGCAATCTGATCTCAACTGTAGCCACCTCCGACAGCTTTTTACATCAGAGGCGTCTTTTTTTTTTAGTCAAGTGTTTTGATTTTATCACCCTAGTCTAGTTTTTCCCCTACAAAGCACATAGAGAGACATTTTATTTAGGTGTTATATAATCCATTTAGGAGCATTTTGAAAAGCCACCCTTCATATGAAGGTGCCCAGAATAACAGCTTTGCAATTTAAAGTCCCAGAACTAGACCCTTTTGGCTGTCTGCGAGAAGAAAATGTTCACAATTGTTTTTTTATTAGGGTGGAGTTTTTATTTTTTATTCACATAAAAATGGCTTCAGCAAAGCAGCTAATAGAGACACACTGCCCTGGTTTTACTCAGTATTTTTCGTTTTTTAACTCCAAATCTAGTTGTCAGTGCAGCTAGTCATTAATCCTGGCTGTATTATTATCACTAACAATGTTACTTAGTGGTTCTTTGCTTCTAACGTAGTGAGAAGCTGATGATTTTATACTTTAAAGTAAAGATGCACAAATCCAGATTTTTGGGGTTCGGCTGAATACCGAATCCACTGGTTAAGATTCTGCTGGATCCAAAACCAAATACCGAATCCTCCTCCCATCCTCAGCCCATTAACGCAGTAAACACATTACTGAAGTAAACATGCCTGGTTAACCCAAGTTTTCAGCTGTGACCGTCCTTCCTTTGCCGTACCTGAAGATGCGGCATTTTGGCAGTTGTCAATGTTTTAACAGCTGTGATGTTGTGTGTTGTTTAGGGTCCTCGTCACTACGAGACAAATCGGCATTACAAATTGAACATGTTGCTCGACTTGAACCACCGTCTTTTGACTGAAAAGAACTACCAAACAACACTTTTTCTGCTCACAAGTTCCATTTTCATTTTCTCACAGCTTATTGCATTGAACGGTCCAGCTACATAAACACCTTACGTCGTCCACCATAGCACAAGAGTAGGGCTTGGTGGAAAAACATTCTAAGGTTTGGCAGAAACCGAACCAAAAAGCCCAATTATAGTCCGAATCCAAAGCCGATTCCTGGATTCGGTGCATCCTTGCTTTAAAGGAGTCATTTTTCTTCTTATTTGCTTCCTTGCCAACTGTAAGTTGGGAAGATCGATACCACTGTCATGTCTATGTACTATTTGTTAATGTAGAGCCAAGATGCGATTAGCTTAGCTTAGATTACAACCCGTTCTCATTAGGAATGCTTAAAATACGGACGTTTGGACAGTGGCTGTCTGTGTGTGATGCGACGAAAAAGCTGTGTGTAGAGCGTAATGGGGAGAGCAGGATGTAGACGGGGTTTAGCACGTAGTATGTAAGGGCAAAATTCCGCGTAGGGAGGTTGGTCTCGGGGTGGATGGGTCAAACACAGGACTTTCACCCAAGAGAAAGGAGGTCATGTCTTGCGTGTGTCCTTAACCGGCCCGTTATTGCCGTGTGTCAGGGAAGCTGCTTTCTTCTTCAGCGGCCCGTTATTCCCGTGTGTGTCAAAGATCCATGAGCCAACACACAAGCTTTTCCTTAATCCAACTGCTCTGTTCCCGTGAGTCACAGAACTGTACGCCCACCCATGAGCTTTTCCTTAACCCAATAGCGTTAAAAGGGACGCCAATAGTCCCGAGCAGGCACTTTATATCACACTAAAGGAGGCTTTTACCAAGCGTCCGTATTTTACGAGATGGGAATGAGACTGTGTTGGGTTTTATGAACTTTTTTAGAAGATATTTGTCCATTTATAAGCATCAACCGTGCTGGTACATTGTTTTTTCACTTCGGAGAGAGCCAGAGTAGTTGTTTCCTCATGTTTTGTCTGTATGCTAAGCTAAGCTAATACCTAATGGCTCAGGCTCCATACTTAACATGCAGACGTGAGATTGGTATCCATCTTCTCATTTAACTCTCAAACTGTTCCCATAACTTTGTGTTTTGAACAATTGGCCCACATACTGTACTGATGTAACTGGTTTCTTTCTCATACACTAGCTGTATGTCCAGCTCAGGTTGGATTACCCAAATGTCTGTTTATTCTACCTTTTCCCCCCACTATAACATGTATATATTGGATTTTATGTCCATTTAAAAAAGGTGTAATATGAGTGTTAATGCTGCACTAATAACACTGCAGTAATATCGCACATTTAAAAATAACTTTAACACCGGTCACCCCTTTGCTATGCCCCTAGTCTTTTATTAATTTGTTAGTTTTACATTCAGCAACCTTTTATATATTTATTCTTGTTTACCTCTCCATATATTGTTCTGCCCCTCTGTCACGTATAAGAGTTGTACAGTCTCCAGAAAATATTTTTAATTTCTTGCTGTAAATGAAATGCTGTTGTATGAATTTACATTATACTTGATAACTGCTACATTTTATATTAAAGAAAATCCAACTCAAACTTGTATTTCCATCGTAAAATGAATTGTTAATGTCTTCAACTGGGCAAAGATTGAGAGCTATACGGAACAGAACTAGGGCCACGTGTGAGAAATGTATTTGAGTTCTGAGTATAAAGTCAGAATTCTGACTTTTTTTAGTTGATCTTTTTATTTTAAGATTTAATAACAATTACAAATATTATGCTACGACATGAGAACATGTCCCAGGACAACCAGATCTCACAGAATTCTGTGAAATAAACACGGCCCCTTAAGTTAAGGAAAAGGTCGTGGGTGGGCTTACGGTTCCGTGACACACGGGACAAAATGTACGGATGGGTTTAGGAAAAGTAGAAAGCAACTTTAGGAAACATGACACGTGGGACTAGGGACCCGGTCTTCCAGGTCTTCAAGTCCTGTGTTGTTTGACCCATCCACCACCCAACCAACCTCCTTATGCAGATTTTCAGGCTTTCATACTACCCGCTACCGTAGTCTCTCCTAATTCTAGTCATCTTCTCAATGACTTTACATTGGCATTGTTTCCCCACAGTGAACATACGGAATTTTCACACATTCTGTGCCACCACCACGTAATGCACTGTCAACAGTTTGGGATAATTTCATGAAATTCTGTGATACCGGGCTGCCCAGGACCAAAAAAAAAACACAGAGAGGAAAGATGGGAAGAAGGGAAGCATAATAAAAAACATAACAGTAAGAGTGATAGAAATCTGACTATTTTTAAATTTTAAGTCACAATTCTGACAAAGTTTAGAATTCTGAGAAATAAAGTCACAATTCTGACTTTAAATTCCGGACTAAATCCTTTTTTTAGTGCTGTCAGTTAAACGCATTAACGGCGTTAACACAAACCCATTTTAACAGCATCAATTTTTTATCGTAAAATTAACGTTCTTTTTGGCCTAGCAAACTCTGTAGTTTTCTTCACATGCTGCAACAACTAGTAACGTTAGAAAAACTACAACACCCACAGGGTCTTGCTAGACCGGAAACAACACAACAGGCACGCCGCACGTGAGACGCTGAAATTGACGCCAATAAGATTCTGGATGGAAAGTTTACTTTTTAAAAGTTGCCAAATGTTCCATTGACAAGACCAAAGACATCTGTGTGTGTTGTCGTTGTGAATCATCGCAGCCCGTCCAGTCTGAAATACCACCTGATGGTCAAGCACACAGCTGATGCCAATCCCCCCCCCCACGCCAAGTATTCTTTCACCGTTTTATTGAGGACAGTGTTACATTGTGTAAGAGATTATTTGCTCAGAATGAGAATGTTAGTGTGAAACTGAACACTACAGTACAATAGTACATACTACAATTTGCCGATGTTGTTTTCAATAAAAAAAACATTTGCACAAAGCAAGTCAATCTTTGCCACTTTTCTATGTTGATAAGAGCAAAAAAGTGAGAAAAATTATAGGACAAAAAGAAATCAAAGGACATTTAGATTAGTAAAAATGTGCGTTTTAATTGCGATGAATTGCGAGGTAACTATGACATTAATGCTATTAATAGCAATTAAATATTTTACTTGTTTGACAGCACTCATTTTTTGACATGTGGCCTTACTCCTCTTTTGTAAAGAGCAGTGATGAGTGAGGTGAAATTGTTTTCCAGCGGTTCAGGTAAACCAGCATCCTGACGTTCATCTCCAATGTGGCTTCTCAGATGGTTCTGGGTAAACCATCTGGCCCTTCAGGAAAGGAATTAGTGCCTTAAGTGTCATTCACATCTATCTTTGTTCAGTTCTGATAAGAATCTTCCAGCCACGTCTTTCAGCTGCTGCCACAGAACTTCACTTCAGAGTGCACAAACAGAGTTGACACCTTTAATCTTGTTGTAAATGTCGCTAGAGATTAAATGTCAATAACCGGCTGTGGCCATTGCAGCTAAATTGGATTTTGACAATATCTGAGTGTTGTTCCCACGCTGCAAATGCCTTTAATTAATGAATTTTAAGTTGTTATTGGCTTCCTGGTGGCTCAGTTGTCCTGGGCCTCTACAATCTGTTAGATAAAGATGAAATAAAAATAAGCTTAAACTGTATTCTTCACTTCCTTTATTAATCTGTCACTGCAGATTCTCACACAACTTGCATATACCTGTAATTGTATTCCAAAACTATTCCCATTCTTACAAGTACACTTGTCTTAAGGCCCTGACACACTAACATGATAATTGTCCGTCAGACAGTCTGGCGAGGTCCGTGACTCGTGAATATTTTTGGTGTGTTCCAAAAGTCACTCCAACTGCCTTTTCTGCCAATGGTCAGCCATTGGGTTAGTGTGTCAAGGCAATTAAGCCCTTAGCCATTACGTTTCTATATAACGTTAGATTTTACCCACATTTTTATTTGTGATAAAAAAATTTAAAAAAATCACGGACAGTTACAAACAACATACTGGGGCATAGGAACACATCCCGAGGCCACAAAAAATCAAACAAAGAGGTGAAATGGGACAGAGGAAGACATAAGAACACATGCAGAAACAGACACACACAAACAGACAGACACAAGACAAGTGACCAGTCACATAGGCAAACAAAAGAAAAGGCTGCAGTACAAACTCACACCATGGCCATTTAAAGTCTCAGCAATGCTGCGCCAAGTCTCCAAAGTCCTTCCCGGGGCTCCACCTATGCGAGCCGTAGACAGTTCCACATGTGTTACGTCCAAAAAAGAAAGGATCTATGTACGAACGGACAAGTCATGAGGTGGTTTCCAGCGTGTTGCATACATTCTCTTAGCAGTTGTTAGTCCAGAAAACAAAGCATAAAGGTCTTTCATAGTCAAAACATGGACAGTAACACCCACAGTAACATTAATCAAGGCAGAAATTTTGGATGCAATATTGTTCCAGAACTGACCAACGGGAGAGTACTCCCAGAACATATGAAGAAATGTACCTTGAGCTTGGGCAGAAAGTGTATAAAGGACTGTTAATTATTTTCTTAGGTGAATTTTCAAGGTGGTGAGATAGGTCCTATGTATGCAATTGTAGTGAATCTGCTGATGAGCTGGATTGCGAGATACTTCTGGAATGTTAGACCATACATTATGCAAGTCAAGACCAAGGTCTGGGCAATCGCATACCCAGATCCTCTCAATAGGAAGGCCAATGCGGCCAGATGTCACCAAGAACTGATAAAGCCTGGATACCATACCACAGTTTTTAGGCTGCACATGAATATCTTCCAAATTAGATGGATGGGCAAAGGCCTCGGCCAGGGGACACCGTAAACCTTGAGTGCCAACCTTTACTGAAGGTAAAAGAAAAAAGAGGAACGTGTTAGACTGAATGCATTTTGTAAGTCAGAAAAAGGCAGGGGTGGCAAAAGTACTCACTTCCCGTACTAAAAGTAAAAGTACTGATTTAACTTCTTTACTCAAGTAAAAGTAACAAAGTAGAGGCTTGGAAATTTACTTAAAGTATCAAAGTAAAAGTAGCCTTGCGAATGACAAAGCTACCTGAACCAGACAGATGTTGCTAAAGAGCATGCTGAGACACTGCAGTGGACATGGAAAAAAGGCTCTTTATGCGGCATTGCCTACATTTTAAATGGATGTCTGCCAATAGGCCTAAAACATATAGATTATTTATTGTGACAGAGACTGGGACAGAGACTGGGAATCCAGGTTAATAAGATTCTGACCGAGTAGCAAGATATATATTCAAGTGTGATTTTTTGAAGTCTGTATATATTCCCATCCAATTAGATTCAATTTGGTATTGATGACGCAAAAATAATAACTAACTCCAGTGAAATTATTTTAAATTTAGTGAGGACTAGATTAATACTGTATTTAGAGCTGATTCTGGTTTCCAACTTCGGCCCAGGTGTGTCTGCTAAAACACAGATGGAGACTCTCTCTGTTGATGCTTTATTACAATCAAGCATCAGTATAAACATGAGGGGGGTAGTTCTGCTATGGCTGTGTGTGAGTTTATATAAGAAAAAATAACATTGTAAAGGCCACCATACACAATGCATAGGAATCATATATGCTAAATAATACCAATAAACCCACTATTAATTACATTATCTTAAAAAGCAAGGACGTTCAACAATCACCACTATATTGACTCAACAGCCAGGTGTAACCTAGGTAACAGGTGTAACCCAGGTAATAGGTGTAACCTAGGTAACAGGTGAAGAACACAAACAAGCTAACTTTTAAATGTGCAATAACTACAGACCAATACAACAACAGGCTCAAATGAACTGACAACATAAGTTATATTAACCTCCAGATAGCTAGTCTCTTTTTCTTTTTTCTTCGTGTGCCGTGTGGCCTGCTCGCGGTGTGAGACGCGTGTCCGCGCTATTCTCCGACAAGCACTCACAATCCCACCTCATAGACGACTTCTTGTACAAAAAGTAACGAGCCAACTTTCTAAAATGTAAGGAGTAGAAACTACCAATATCCGTGTAAAAACGTAAGGAGTAAAAGTAAAAAGTCGCCCAAAAAGTAAATAGTAAAGTAAAAATATCTGAAAAATCTACTTGAGTACAGTAACGAAGTATTTGTACTTTTTTAATTCCCATCTCTGGAAGCCAACCTCACCAAAAATGTCTTTTAGATGATGAACTCCTCTTTGTTCCCACTGTGGAGCTGTTATTGGCCTCCGACCAATCAGGAGTGCTGCATTATTGCTGTGCAATAATGTGTGGGGGGGGATGTGTGCCAGTTACAAGCTATATGGCAGTATGTTTCAGTTAATCCTCAAGTTTTGATAAGATGTGAGATAATAGGGCCAAAGCGTAGCTGACACTGTTTGAAATATTGGCAAAGAGAACATCATGGCATCAAGGTACGCCAGCAAACAGACACATCTGGACTAAACCAAGTAAGGAGGGGTCTTAGGACAAAAGACCAGAAATAGTGTTTAAAGTTGCGAACTGAGAGGCCACCATCCTCTTTCCTTCTTTATATAGTAGACATCTTAAGTCACGGCCAGTTGACTTTCTGGATAAATTTAAATACGGCTGATTGTATAAGGGGAGAGAGGCAGCATAGAGCTCATAAAATTAACCCTGTGTAAAACATTTGACAAACAACATTCGTTGAGACAAATCAATTGTCTCAAAATTGACTCCAAGAAGGACAGCTTCATTAAATGAATGAAATAATTGATGGGATGCAAAAAGAAAATCTATCCTGGAAAAAGATTTATGTCTACCTGAGAAAAAGTAATAATCCTTACAGCTGGGATTAACTACACAACAAATACCTATAAACCCCAAGCTGCTGGCCCATGATTTCAGAGGATTTGTAGCCTGATATGATCCTGGTCCCTAGTGGCCCCTGTGTTCCACTGATCAATATTTGGGTCCCACACAGCATTGAAATCTGTACCAACAATAAAAAATTCCATTAACTCCAGCATTGGATTAGTGAACGTATAATAGAAATTGCAATCAAAAGTATTTTGTACATAAGCTGACACAAATGCAATTTTACTGAAACCAAATTCTGTTGTTGAGATCACAACCCTGCCTGGATCATCTGACCAAGAGGACAACAGATTAAGTGGGAGATTCTGTTTGACATTAATGGCCATGTCTTTTGTTTTTGAGCTCGCGGATGAGGATGCAAGTGTGTGATAGAAGCTATTGGTTCTAAAAATGAAAGATCACCCATTATCAAAAAAGCTGCGTTCTAAATGAAAGTACATGTGGATATTGGTACTGCTTTTTACTCAAAGTGTGTCTGTGATCAAGATTGGATGCGGGGCAGCAAAAATGGAACACTAGCCCATAAAGACCTGGTTGCAACAGCAACTGGTTCCACACTAAATTAACATCAAAATAAACACATTTTTCACAACAGAATAAGAAACAATAGGCACAAAATACCTTGGAACCTACGGAGATTAGGCCATATTAAACTAGGTCTACATAGCATTCACAACACAGTAATTCTCTAATCATATCAGACACATAAAACCACAAAAAAACAGGAAACATTACAAGAAAAAGACAAACCAACAGTCCATGTGTCCATGCAGCAACATGTGAAGTTGCTGCAATCCTGGGAGAAGCAAATTTTCCGGCCCTCAATGACGAGCGGAGATTTTTGCACAGCTTGTAGGATCGCCTGCCTGGTTGTGTTTGTCACATGACTCCCCAAATTTGACTCACATTTCAAACAAATTTACAAAAAATACGCAAAACTAAATGCATGTTTTCATCTGCTACAGTCAGGTGGATATTTGCATTTGAGTACATCTGGGTGCATTTGGGTACATGTATGAAACTTAATGGCTCTTCTTTATCTCTCTCCTCATTCCCTTCAGCCTCTTCATTTTCTTTGTCTTAATTTATTGTGAATATTATGCACACACATGCAATACTTGTCCCTGTGGGTCTCTTTCGGTTAAAAGATTGAACTCACGATTTTATAAATGAATTATGGATTATTCAAATGACGATTGATTTGAATGTGAAAATTAAAGCACAATTATGCTTTCATTTGTAATTCTACCTAAGCTCTTCATGTTGCATAACTAACTACAAGCAAATTTGAAGAAACACAAGCTTGATCCAATGATCATGTAAGGCTAGCTAGCTTTAGCTAGATGGTTTAAGCTAGGCTAACTAACATAGCTACAGATTCATTCAACAGTTACATACCTTCTCATGAGGGCTTTTTTTCTTTTCCCTCGTCCCACAGTAATACAATACAATTATCTATTAGTAATTGTTTGATCCTATTCATCTACAGTGTTTAGTGTCTAAATTGGTTGATTATGCTATTAATTCAAATTGCCCAAAATACAACTTTTAGCAACCAATCTTAATTTGATCCATTAGGTCTATAGATGACATTTCAATCATAAAGGTTCTTAGGTAACATTTCTGGGTTTCATAAGGGCTGCTTAGGGGTTTCCAGCAGACCAAAGGGCCTGACTACTGCTCAAACTACTAGAGCAGTGCTGCCCAATTGAACCTCAGTGTCCTGCTACAGATGTGTGCCAAATTACTAACTCAGATGTCACTGGACCTTTGAAAACAGTGGCTCTGTGGATGGGGGAGTCGGCGGGGGTGGTAAAAGGGGGCTCTTGAGAAATCCAGCCTCCAACCACTGGAGGGTTTCAACGGACCTTCGCTTGATGAAGTTCCCAAAAAATCCCCCACCAATCCAAATCAGGACGCCGAACCTTCACATTTCCTCTTTTGCACAGTGTTCCTCTTTCACACAGTAGGGGGGGTTCAGCCAAGGCGGATGAGGTCACAGCAAGGTGCAGGAGGAGGAGGTGGCAGGGAAGGTCGCTCACTCAGGCCGAAGGGAGGAGCGACTTATCCCACGGCTTGCTCTCGCTCGTGTATTTCTCTCTCTCTGTCTTCCTAATTAGGATACCAGAGTGACGGGGAGGGGGGGAGACTCAAAGTCTGCCAGCTGTATGTATGGGAAGATGGTGCTGTCCCATCATGCCCTCTGAGCTAACGCAGGTTGAGTGAGTGAATATGTGAGTGAGAAAAGTTTTCCCCTTCAAGCTTAATGATCCATGTTTAACACAAGACAAACACCAGCCTGCGTTGTCCTGGGTAGTTGGACAGTTGAGGGAATGCTTGGACAGGGACATTCTGGCATTGACATTCTCAAGGTTCTAAGTGAGTGTAAACCGACCCCATTTCCTCCCACGTCGTAACACCAAAGGTGCACCAGTGCTCTTGACCTTTTTACTAAGGATCTTATGAGTTGAGGTGTCCCTGTGTCAGACTTGAAGGAGTCAATGTAGTTTGTGCTCTTTCCTCTACAGTATTTTAGGTTTAAGCATTTTTCACTCCGCAGTTCAACCCATAATACTCAAGTTTGTCTTCACCTACTATTTCAACCGTTGCAGGGGTTTCTGTGTGTTTATTTGACTCTATCTGACTTAGGGCGTCAAGCTATGTTTTGATAGCTCTCCAATTGCCCTAGAAGGGAGTGATGCTCCACGGACTACCAAGTCTTGTTTCTATAACAAACGATGAGCGCCTGATTCAGTGTCATCGAGGGTAGTGACGGACATGCTGTTTTGATTCTTGGTTCCTTGACGGGTCATCAGCCTGCGCCTTAAGGAGCCCACGCCTTTGTTAGAGGGATGGGAGCCCGGATGCTGTGCTTTATTCCGTTTCAACTGGGGACAACAGAAACACATGTTCGCGGATTAGGTTACCCCTGACTGGATAACGAGAGGAATCGGCCACATATGCCAAGGTACTTTAGCTGAGTTATGATGTAAAACTGACAAAAATACTAGGCATGTATGTATACATTTGGCTTTGTGTATTTGATGAATGAAATTGAACAGTAAATGGCATTGCACTATGGTAAGTAGTAGCAAAAACACTCTCATAAATCTTTTATTCTTGATTAATCTCTTGATTTTATAAAAGTCTGCCTGCAGCCCCTGACTGATTTAAGATAACAAATCCCTCCCCCTCTCTATTCATCTTTCTCTGTCATCTCTTGAAGAGTGAGCTGCCATGTGAGTAAAGGCCAAGCGATGGCTTCCCCAGCTCAGACCTGAACACTGGCGCTCACCAAATCAAAGACCTGCTCTCCGTCTCCGTGCCGCCGACGATAATAGTTTAGCAGTTGGGAATCTGAGGATTTATTGAAACCAAAGTTCAGCTTTTATCTTGGATTCCGTGGATTAATGTTCCAGTAAGGTCTCATAAATTGCTCTCTTTCTGCATTTTGATGTATTTATTTTCATGTCCATAAATCCATGCATTAACTGAACCCCTTTTGTTAAGAAGATGATGGCCAAAGCCATACAAGAAGGGCAGAGACAGGAAAAGTGGGCCGGGCAGATGAACAAGGGGGATTACGTTGTGGAGAAATCAGAAAGCCAGTCCTCTCCTGAGCCCCATGACATGTCACAAGAGTTCCTACTATGTCCCCCTTACACATTGCAGATACAAAATGTCTACGTTTCGCATTACGATGCACGCTGCAAATAGTTTTTATTTACTGTGTTAAAATTACAGCATCATGGCATCCTTGACACTGCTCAACTTGACAGGTCCGGCCTGTGTAACAAGAAGAGAGTAGAAAAAAAAGAAGAGAGTAGACAGGGTAAGAAGGAGGGGGACCCGGGAGATTTTTCATCTTATTCATAAGCGCTTGTCTTGAAGGAGCCTTTCTTTTTGAGTATCTGGCTTCTCTTTCTCCGGCGTTCCGCTATCCTGCATTTGCCCAGCCTTTCATGTGGTGACTCGGTTCATCACCATGACTTTACCGTAGGAGCCAGCCAGCGATGCCACTCTGTTTTCCTCATCCCCGGGTATATGCCCTTGACCATGGGGAAACTCTTCCATAGACTAATGGGGCTTCAGGCCAGGAGCTTCCGCCCACCCTGGCTCCGCAGCCTAATTAGCCTCACCATTACCTCATGTCTATAGTCAAAGGTCTTCAGAGCATGTTACCTTGAGTTGTATTTCTTAATTACAGGACTTTAGGAGCCGGAGGGTAGGGAGTGGGGATTGAAAGGAGATGCCCATCATTCCTCCCTGGCCTGAGAACACCTTTTCACCTTGATGAGAGTGAGTAGATATCATAACAACATGTTCAGTCTAACAGCCCTGGGGCAGATCATTAATGCAGGGTGGCGTATGTATACACATCCTGCTGGGGCTGCGCAGGTTAACTCGTCTGTTTGCGTGTGTGCGTTTGAAAACGAAACCAAAGGGTAAAAGTTCACAGTTGGAGGGTCCGCGGTGCTGAAAATTCCTTTGACACATGTGGAGCTAAAGCAGGGTACACGGGCCGAGGTTGCACAAAGGCATTGACTATGTTAGTGGACTTCAGAGCTGTCCACCTGTATTTTCTTAAACTTTCACTGCGGCCTTCCCCCGAGTCTTGTTGGCCTCTACCGAAGGAGTTTTAATTACACAGACTCTGAACTGTCATCTTGAAAGTTGGACGACTCTGAAGGTCAGGACCTTCCTTGGTGTGCTACAAATTAATCTCAACACTGCCTGATTTCCCCTAGTTAGGGTGAGTGAAAAGGCAAACAATATCACCTGCTTACCAAATGTGTGTGTTTTCATTTCAATGAAGCATTCTTTAATAGTCTGTATTTTCCTGATACTGTATGTTTCCAGTAACGTTGTCATTTGAATGACTTTGTGCAACTTTGTAAAACCAGATACATTCAATTGTACGTAGAAAAACTGTGTTTCTACATCTTTCATCCATATAACATTAAAATGGAATGTAGCAGTGCGTCAGTCTGGGGTAAAAGAGCCCAGCAGCAGTAGCCATGCTGACCCTGTGTAATGACTGTAAGTGGATTACAAGGAATCCCTGGTCTCTGGTCATTAATACTGAGTCCACTAGAGTTACCTCCATGTGGCAGCAGCTACACCAAAGGGACTGAGACCAGGACTTCCGAGATACCTGAGAAGCTCATTTCTCTGTGCAGGGCCTCAGATGAGCCGAAAACCCTCTGAAATTGAAAAGGACCACATACAGATTAGAAGAAATTAGTGGGTAGAATTTTTTTGGGGGGATGAAGGGTTGATTATTGGGTACCTGTGATGCCCTTACCACTATCAAACTGTAGCATTTTGTTCCATGAACAGTGCCCCATTTAGCCTCTCATTTGACTTGGATCGTGATCAGTGGAATTGCTTGCAGGGTCTTGGTGGTAAATCCAAGTCCAATTGAACTTTGGTGAACTTTGACAAACAAATTTGCAGTGTTGGTCAAAGGCAAACTTGTATGACAGCAGCAACTTTAGAGGTAACAAAGCTCCGGTAGAGAAACCCAAAAAAGTAAAAACTACTCGCCTGGTTTTTAGAAAGTTATAAGACAGGAGAACAAATACAGCTGTGTGAACTTACTGCACAACAGTTACGTTTAGACTAGCCTTTTTAATTCAATTGTATGTGTTGTTTTCCCAGTTTGACAGTAAAGGATGTCAGCTGGTTTAAATTGATACAGAGATTTTTTTTTACTATTTATTTGTGATACAGCTGCAAATAAGTATTTGTACACCTGAGAAAATCAATGTTAATATTTGGTACAGTAGCCTTTGTTTGCGATTCCAGAGGTCAAACGTTTGATATGCTTCTTCCAGAGCCCCTCCTTGGTTATCCTGGCTGTGTGCTTCGGGTCATTGTCATGTTGGATGACCCAGCCTTGACCCATCTTCAATGCTCTAACTGAGGGAAGGGGGTTGTTTCCCAAAATCTCGCAATACATGGCCCCGGTCATCCTCTCCTTAATGCAGTGCATCTCCCCTGTCCCTTGTGCAGAAAAACACCCCCAAAGCATGATGGTACCACCCCCATGCTTCACAGTAGGGATGGTGTTCTTGGGATGATACTCATCATTCTTCTTCCTCCAAACACGGTCAGTGGAATTATGACCAAAAACTTCTATTTTGGTCTCATCTGACCACATGACTTTCT
>NC_048428.1:3432830-3446883 GCF_013103735.1 Etheostoma cragini | reverse complement strand
TGCTTGGCAATTTCCCCGTAGCCCTTTCCAGTCTTTTGGAGGTGTACAACTTTGTCTCTAGTGTCTTTGGACAGCTCGTTGGTCTTGGCCATGTTAGTAGTTGGATTCTTACTGATTGTATGGGTTAGACAGGTGTCTTTATGCAGCTAAAGAACAGGTACATCTAATTTAGGATAATAAATGGAGTGGAGGTGGACATTTTGAAGGCAGACTAACAGGTCTTTGAGGGTCAGAAATCTAGCTGATAGACAGGTGTTCAAATACATATATTTGCAGCTCTATCACAAAAATAAGTAGTTTAAAAATCACTTTTTAATGTCAACAATTATGTCTCTCATAGTGGACATGCACCTACGTTGACAATTTCAGACCCCTTCATGATTTTTAAGTATGAGAACTTGCAAA
Organism: Etheostoma cragini; assembly: GCF_013103735.1. NCBI lineage: Eukaryota > Metazoa > Chordata > Actinopteri > Perciformes > Percidae > Etheostoma > Etheostoma cragini. The sequence goes on along the minus strand of NC_048428.1, from coordinate 3,446,478 downwards.
ATAGCAGGGTGTTTTCCTCACTGTGTGTGAGAGGAAGTGGATTTACGAGGGAGCGATTTCACTTAACGTAATACAAGCGTTGTTTCTGACTTGCCTTCAGCATACATTACATACATTACAAATGTAACTTTAAATTAACCGTGTGCTTAAACTTCACCTTGTGAAACTGCCTTCACTTAAAGAGGCCCGCGGGGGGGTGGGCAGCTCAGTTGCTCCAGTCTTTGCCGGGATGCAGGGCCGCCACACCGCAGCAGACTCGCTGTGTGCGAGCCAGACTGTGCAAATAGCTAAGTATTTGAGGGGCAGGGAGCTATCTACCGTACTACCCATCTACTGTCCGGAGAAGTCTGGCCAGAAGCGGTCGTCATGGAAGAGTTGCAGCAAAAAGCCAGACCTCCGACATGAAAACAAGGCCAAGCAACTCAACTATGCACAAAAACCTAGTCAGAGGTCCGGCTTTAAGGATGGAACTCTTTCATGAAAACCACTTCTGGCCAGAGTTCTCTGCACAGCAGAGCCCACTCTTTAGTAACACCAAATATTGATGTAATTTAGATTTTTCTTTTGTTTTCTCACTTTCCATTTTGTAAATTCATAAAAATAAAGTCCTTATTTATATTTTTGAAAGCATTCTTAGTTTACAGCATTTTTCTCACCTGCCTAAGACTTTTGCATAGTTGTAGACGAATATCTTAAAACTCCTGCAGTTGATACCGGCACATAGACATGAATAGAGTAACAATTGGTTAATTTATTAATTGTGGTATATTGAGGTTTTGACTCTTGTACAGTAAGTTACAGGTGCATGATATCATATCACCTCTACTTTATCCTACCTTTTTTTGTGATGTATTCTATATGAATGCATGAAGATGCAGCATTTTTGTCCTTTGCACAATCGTTATAAATATAACATGAAATACATGTGTGGTCTTGATGACATGTGAGCTAATAGGAGGAACATGTTGGATTGCCCATAAAAATGTGAAGACATAAATTTGACTTCACATACTGTAGTTCCACAAGGCTACATATCATCACATTATGAATCTCTGGATTAAAGAAAACAGAGCCGTGTTCGTGAAGGCAACAAGCGCTTCCATGAAACCCTAGAGGTTGATAGAATGTACATATTTTCCCTGATGTAGGTTCACGCTGCTCTCAAAGACCTTGTAACAGACATGTGGACATCACGTTGTTATTGCGATGTTCTGGGAAACATGGCGACATGTTACAAGCTCTTGGCATCTCTGTATCAACACTGTACGGAGCTGACAGTTGCTCAACCGATCATGAATCACTCAGCTTGTTCCTGGAGCCTAAATGTTAAGACCTGGTCCTTGAACCTACACATGCCACACACTATGTTTTGACATGTTGTCATCCTTTTTTTGCAGGGTTTGGTATGAAGAAGAGCTCAGGGTGGCTGCACTGACACTTACTATGCTGTTTCTAATCAAGTACTTGCCCAGACTTGATGACCTGCCTGCCCATCTGGGAGGTGTAATGAGAACTCACGTGATGCAAGGGAAGAATAAAAAACAACAAAAAATCAGGGCTGAGAGGATTAAATGGCACTAATTGAATGCAGGGAGAGAGAATTCTTTGCAAAGGAAGAATAACAATAAGCAGAGTGATTTTGTAATGGGTCATGTCCCTTTATGAGGTGTCGTAATTTCCAATAAAGAGCCATAGGTCCTGTGAAGAACTGGGCCTATGGATTTGCCAATATATTATGTGTTGAGCAGACAGATGACTGGGACTACCAGGCCCCATCTGGGCCAGACCTGGTGGATTGAGGACAGATCTGTTTCACATAACACGTTCAACTGTCGAAGTGATTGTGACTCACATAGAAGAAACCATGTGACAGGGCCCTAAGACATACAACCCATAAAACGGATCACCTTTGCCAAATAACAACAGTTTAAGTATGATGACTTTTATAACTCTGAGGCGTTATTGAGTAAACGCAGCCTTAGGTCAAAAATAGAAATGGCAGCCGAAAGGAGCGTCTGACAGGCAAGGTGTCAGAAAAAGAAAGAGATGTTTTGGGCCTAGTTAGTCAAAATCTAGAGGCGGAAGAGCAGAAGGGAGTTCATCCCGGCCGTCAGGAGCCTGTGTGTCATGTGTTAGCAGGTGTTGATGGCAGGGAGTGGTGCTGCAGCAGCCTGGGGAGGAGTTGGGGTTTTGGCTGCAGACAATAAGCCCTAATGAGTGATACTCCGCAGGGGCCCGTGCGCAGCCAGCCAGAGGTTGAGAGAACGAAGCGCCTCTTTAACTGAAGCCATCTGAAAGGAGGATATGCCCATAGTCCAAAGTCTGGCTGCCTGGCACTCTGACTACTCTGCAGCCCTCCAGAGAGGCTCCTGCCAAACCCCTTCCCCCTTCAGCCTGTGCAACGGAGCAGCAGCGGAGCTCACACGCAGGCTGCAGACAGACTGATTAGTCCTCCAAGCTTTGTAATCAGACAACATTCTTAACATTGGAAAAGCACAGCCTTTGACTTGTTTTTTTGTGGCTTGTTGAAAAGCTGTACAGAAACATATTGTATTTCCAAACTATTCAAGCTTCAAAGTGGCAGTGCAGCTGTCCTTTTCTTTGAGCGCTGTAGACGCTACTGTTCAGGAACAATATGCGAGTTATAGTCATTACCTGATGGTCAAGCTATGCCTGTTGGATTATGTACATCCCTGCTTCTGCCATGACTCCCCCAGACTGTCAGCCGAAATGTCGAGTTACACGAGGCTTTTAATTGGTCCTGAAAATATGGTGTCATGTAAATAGTGCTCCAATAGGTCTTAATCGCCAGATACTGGCAACAACTGTAAGTGAAAAATACAAATGAGTGAATTAACAAAATATTATGATCTTGAGATCTGCAACTAATTACACTAAAGCATCTTGGCTATTTCTGTATTGTTAAGTGTTTCACTGTTGCCCAATACACTTTTTGTTTCCCTCTAAAACACTTTTCTGGTGCAGTAACACAGTCAGCTACACGCAAATAAAACAAACATCATCTTTTATATCTACTGTCAACATCTATGTCATTTCTCCGTAAATGACTCGGTCCAACCAAAGACTATTGATAGCCGTGAGTCATGTACAATGACCGCAGACGTTCCGCAACCGGTGGAAATTAGGAGTTAGTAAAAGGCTGTTATCCAGGTGGTTTGGATCTTTAATAATTCCCCTGGCCTTTTTCCGTCAGTTCTTGGTGTAAATATCCTTTAGGCAGGGTAAGGCACCCTCTATTGTATGTTTAGCCGAGCAATCCCCTCTTTGCCGGGTCTTGCAGTCCTGTTCGGGGCTGTTCCGCACCAGAGGAAAAGGCCAAGTGACGGTAAGACATGTTATGGAATTCAGCATGGTCAAACTCAACTCAACTTAAGACAGATTTCATAGTTGTTTTCCAAACTTTCACACTTGACAATAAAAAAATGCCTTTAAAATGTTGTTTGCTTCAACTTTGTCAAAATGATATTGTTGATGTGCTGCCTTAGAAGTGCTATAAGCTGGCAAAGATAGTTTTTCACTATTATGCTTCCTTTGTTACTTTCTCCAGACAACAGAAAAGCTCTAGACTGGCAGTCTCAAACCTGGGGGTTCTTATTCGAGTCAGAAACAAAGACAAAAAAATCTGCCACACAAAATTAAATGAATACTTCAAAATTTGGGAAAATAAGCTAATTTACTCTCTTGCCAAGAGTGAGAGGAGATGGTTGATACTACACTCATATGCGTTAAGTACACAGACTGCGTAAAGACAGCAAGCCTGGATTTCTCCAAAAGTAAGAAGTCCCAGCAAAACTACAAATTGTAATTTTTACATTTCAGTAAATGTACAGACTGCATTAAAAAAAAGAAAAAGAAAAAAAAGAAAGATACAACATTTTAGTAGGCGTATTGGTCATTTGACAAAAACTAGGCTTAACTTTTCCCATTATTGCAATTAATAGACATAAAACCTGGGACTGGTCCCAAGTACACATTGCTTTTTAATAAGGGGTCACAAGATTTAGATTGCTAAGATGAAATGAAACTTTATTACAGAACAAAAATGATTCAACTGCAGTGTGAATACCGCCATTATTACTCTACCTCTACCACTGCAGTACAAATAATAATACAAAAAAACAAATGACGGTTACATTTTATTTAATTGGATTGCTTGAAAATAAATAAAGAATAACCAAGATATATAAAGCAGTAACAGAGGTGTACAGTGCCGAGCTCAAAATAAATGATGTGATGAACAACAGAGTTGTCTCCAGGCCAAGTCCTCTCTCAATTGCATTTGTCTGTTCACAAGGAACACTCTTTTTCTTTTCATGCCTTCCACAAGGATGGCTCATTATTTCCAAAGAGCAATATTCCTCTTTTTTTCTTTTTCTGATTGGCCAGACGACGCCAGCGCTGGAGCTGCACCAACATAAAGGTCTCAAGCAGCACCTCCTCTCTAATGATGGGAGGACAGGGGACCTCTCACCACACTTAACAAGTCGTCCTCCTCGTCTGTTCTCACTCTCTCTTCTCATCCCCAGCTTTTTCATTTCCATCCTCCACTCAACATCTATCTTCATCTCATTTCACTCTTTTTACCCATGTGTTCTTCACTCCGTTTCCAAAAGCAGGCCTACCACTCACTCCTCTCCTTGCTCTTCAATACCTTCAGCTGCTACCTCAGCTCTCCCTTCATCCTGAGACAGGGGAGAAAAGGATCAAAGGGCCCCTGATGTCTTCCTGGAGAGGTTATACAGTAAAAGTCAAATTGTATTAGAGCTCCCCAAGCATTAGCAAGTGAGGCAGTGCCAAACGTGGACGGCCTCTCAGACCGCACTTTCAAAATAATAATTACACTGTAAGAGATGAAGCAAGGGAGACAGAGGATGTAAAAAAAAAGGGAGGATCTGTGTTTTTGTTTAAGCGTGCTGAACGTCTTAGAAGAGTAAAACCAGCTGCTAACTCTGGCCGAGGAGAAGGGGAAGAGGAGGCAACACAATCAATCTAGAAGAATGGATTTTGCCAGCTCAAGGCTATTAAGGGGCCTTTTAAACAGGTCAAGGAGGGGCCAACACGTCTTTACAAAAGCTTTTCATGAATCTAAAAGTAACTGTTTTGATAGTGGACAGTAGAGAGGTGTCAGGAAATAAGGGAAGAAAGACGAATGACATGCAGCTAAGGTCCCTGACCAAACTTGAACCGGGAATGTAGCTATTACTGTACACGGTCAGCGTCTAACACCTCAAGGCCAGCAGTACCAAGGCTATTACTAACCAGGCACCAGTCCTGAGGCCCCAGACCTGAACATGCCAGTTGATTTTGGTGACAGAATTTAAATTTTGTTGTGAATTTTTACAACGTAAGTGCAATATCAACTAAAGTGGCTCCAAAATCTGTGGCCCTGTCTTGAAAAAAGCTCTTAAAAATCTAGTTTCATGATGTTTAGAAGTAGGCTTTTACATCAGGGACCTTGGTCCAGATCCGAGGACACTTGACCCCAAAGTCTAGTTCTTTTGATTTGGGTGAACACTGTGTACTTTGCAGGGATCAATGAACAAATACAGTTGCAAAGGCAATCTCATCCTTGAACTACACAACGACGGGTGTTTAAGTAGGAAGCCAGACTGGAGGGTTCTTCTTGATATTGTACATCCCATTGGACAGAATTGGACTGTGCGTTTTGAATTTGACTTCTGCAGTTCAGACACATCCATCTGAGTGAGGATGCACTAGGGTTAACAGCCCAAAAGGCCATAGAGAACCAGGCAACCGAGGATCCATCACCATGACCACCTGTTCAATCTGTGTTTGGGGCGTCCTTCTGCCACTTTGGTGAAGGTTGCAGGTTCGGTAGATGATGCTGTATGTAAATTGCCCAGAAATTATCTGTCAAGTTTGACAATGGAACCATCTCTCTTCCTTCCAATCCTGCGGTAATTCAGTGATTCTAACTCCAACACCAATCAAGGGAGATGACAAGGGGAAATATGTGGAGGTGCTACACCGTACACTGTGTTGTGAGGGACATTAGAGGTGCAGGTGTTGTTGGTCTGTAAGAGGCTGAAATCCAATGTAGCTTACTCCAGCTCACTTTCTGCCCTTCTGAGCCTGTGAGCCCTAGAGCTCTTGAGGAGAAGGTAATCAAAACAACATTTAAGAAAATCAACTCTAAACGAGCAAAGTGGTGGTTGGTCAAGGCCACAACCCCCCCCCCCCCAAAGCTACAGACTCAGAAATGGCACATACTAAGGAAAGGTCATTGTGGGACTGGCCGTAGTGGCTGTAATTCTGCACCAAGGCTGCATTTTGGGAAAGAGACTTCAGATATTCAGATACAGTATTTAGGAACCACTAAGGTCTATATAAAAGAGATTTCAGATACAGTAGTGGGGGACCACTAAGGTCTTTATAAAAGAGACTTTAGATACAGTATTAGGGGACCACAAAGGTCTATATAAAAAAGATTTCAGATACAGTATTAGGGACCACTAAGGTCTATATTAAAGAGACTTCAGATACAGTATTAGGGGGCCACTAAGGTCTATATAAAAGAGACTTCAGATACAGTATTAGGGGACCACTGAGGTCTATATAGAAGAGATTTCAGATACAGTAGTGGGGGACCACTAAGGTCTATATAAAAGAGACTTTAGATACAGTATTAGGGGACCACTAAAGTCCATATAAAAGAAATTCCAAATACAGTAGTGGGGATCACTAAGGTCTACATAAAAGAGACTTCAGATACAGTATTAGGGGACCACTAAGGTCTATATAAAAGAGACTCAGATTTAGTATTAGGGGATCACTAAGCTCTATATAAAAGAGACTTCAGATACAGTATTAGGGGACCACTAAGGTCTATATAAAAGAGACTCAGATACAGTATTAGGGGATCACTAAGGTCTATATAAAAGAGACTTCAGATACAGTATTAGGGGACCACTAAGGTCTATATAAAAGAGACTTCAGATACAGTATTAGGGGACCACTAAGGTCTATATAAACGCATCCAAAGAGCACCATGTCATGGGTCAATTCATGATTTAAAAATCCTGTACTCAGAAGTATAGTAAAATTCATGTGTGTTACCCATTACATATAGAAGCATCACACAGACCCTGTGTAAATCTGCTCATGGCATCCATGTTGTTAACATGGCTTGATATTTTATATTTATGTTTTTACACTGAATGACATCCTGCAGTTTTAACAAAAACACTGTATCAGCCAGTCAGAGGTGCTGCGAATATTTGAGTTTATGACATGACTTTTCTAAGATATGTTTTGTGGTCACATGTGCTCATTCAGCTTTTCTGGAAATACATAAAAGCTCTTGTAAAGTGCCTCGATGATTTCCCAAGAGGAGCCAACTGTCGCCTTGCAGAATTGCAACCAAAATAAACATAACGTGTTTTAAGGCATGTAGATGTAGACCTTGTCATTGGTTTTCCCCAGATGCCATATGGCCATACAACTTGAATTACTTCTATATTTGACATGCATCCTTCCACTCCAAAGAAAGCACTGGCACTAAGCAATCAGAACTTGAAATACATAGTGTACACAATATTTGAAAACCACAATTGCAGGTTTATGTCCATAAGATGCTCAAGCAACGATATTGTTGCAAAAAATACTCTCAATAGTATCAGGTTTTGTTTGCTTAGACTCATTTAGAACGTATTTTGATTAATTTTTAAGTAGTGAAACATTTGCATCAAACATTTAGGACAATTTGACACATTGGTATAAACCATGGACATTTTCTTTTTTTGGTTATGACCAAATGTGAGATTGCTTTTATTTTGATGGGTCACATGACAGAATGATAGGTTAATGTGGAAATATTCTCCAGGCTGTGTGTGTATCAGGAATAATTAGGTTGAGTTTTCTTTGGCCCTGCTGTTTTTATTTTTCTGGGCATTTTAGGCCTTTATTTCCACAGGACAGATGAAGACATGAAAGGGGAGAGAGCTGAGCTCTGAGCTAACCCGGCCACGGCACTGCAGTCTTTGAATCCGTTTTCGCTCTTTACAGTTTGAGTTTCCATTGGCCTCTTATGCTAGTGCCTATTTAAACAGTTAATAAACCAGGCAATTACCTATAACGGCAGAATGATCTCATTGTTGTCTATCAGATTGATAAAAAGGAAAAACAAAGATAAGTGACCCAGAGTGCGCTAAAGAGTACCAAACGTGTCCCATAAACTGTTTCTTGGAAGTAAATTATACAACAGGTATGCAGCTTCTTGTCCATCACAACTCACCCATGGTGAATAACATTTAAAGCACTTGCTCCATTTGTCCATGCCTTAAAACACAGAGAATTATGGGAAAGGACATGAGGGATTCTGAAGCCTTTACAACGAGGGGATGTGGTCATGGCCTCTTGTTAGAGTTTTACTGTTTTCTATTTTAGAACTTCACATGGATTAGTGGGACACATCTCACAGGTGCTCGTTACAATGACCAATTCCCATGAGCCATGCTCAACTGGATTGGATTTTCGACTGCGGAGATGAAAAGAAAACCTTTCTTTGGAGGATCTAAATCCAGGACAGATCTGGGGGGAATACTGGACATACGCTCTCCAGCTCCCTTAAAATCAGGAACAGTAGTCCGCACACCTCCTCATCATCACTCTTGTTACTCATGCGTGGCTTTTGTGTATGTTTAATCTGAGTGTTAATGGAGTGTTGTGGAGATGGGACACACTGTGAACGTATGCAATCAGGATGTCCATGTGTAAAAAGGCCGAGCAGTACCTTTCTGAGCGTGTCATCGGCATGTTTCCATGCAGTTCAATCAGCGACTGAACTCAAGCATTGGAGAAAAGTCATAGAGAGCAGTTGTGTTTATTATGCTGTATTAGGTTTTAGTTTGAGAACATCTAAGAGAGAGCAGGTGCTTCTGAGCTTGGAGCCTATTTGTTTTACTTTGTAAAAGACCCAAGTGTTTCATTTAATCCCTTTTAATGAACAGCAGTTAGGCTCGCTAATGGGAACCTGGGTTAGATATACTTAGACCCTTGTTTATCCTGCTTTCCTTGGAAATTCTTTCCCATTTTTTCTTTTATTCTCCCAACCTTCTTCAGTCTGTTTTTTTACTACTTCACAGTCAGGCAAACTCAGACACACACAGAGGCACACACTTTACGTCAGCTCTGCCTGAGCTCCATTGCCTTAAGCCCCCCAGCTCGCATTGCAGATTCTCAATGCTTCTTAATTTAGACAGCTTGCCCCAAGTTTCAACTAAAATACCTGGAGGGGAAGGAAAACTCATAAATCCACTCTTCTAACAACAACAACATCTAGAGTGATCTCTCTTGATACTAGAGATGAGCTACTACTTCTCCTCCCCCAGGGGAATCCTTGGTGATTGATTTGCATGCAGGCTCGGTCGAACTTACGCGAATGGTTTAGGAGAAAAAGTAGTTCCACCCTTTGGGCCGCCGTACACGGCAAGTTGAAGGGGATAGGTCTCTGTACCATTGGTGCTCCTGGCAGACAGTGTGCCAGACAATGCAAGTACCAGAGGAAATCGGTGGTTTCATTGGCAATGGGATATAATTTCTCTCAGTCAATCTCGGACATCATGGATGTGCACCTGCCAAACATTAAGGACACACATTTGTCCTTTAAGAGGGAAAGAGTCACATAGAATGAAAACAGGCCTGCGCCACGTTTATCAATCATGTTTTGGGGCCATGCTTTAGATGTATTTATGTTTCTGTCTCATATAACTTTTGAGTGAGTGTGTATAGTAAGAAGTAGAACGGTTTGAAAAATGCTTGGTTGTACGTAATCATTCTCATAGTTGTTTAACACTTTAAATTATTATTTGAGAAATTATTGTGCTATTTAAAAATGTCAAAGAGAGAACAGAGGTAGCTTTTAAATGTGTAATAGACATTTAAAAGTACAATGTCTATATTTACCATGCGCTTGAAAATAGTGTATTTACTTTTTCATCCCCATTTCAAGAATAAAGTGTAACATGCCTGTGTTTATTGGCTTATTAACTTTGAACCAAGTGAACTTATATACAATGCCTAAACAGAGAGTGTCCCCCAAATAGACTGTTTTCACTAGCCAGTGTTTGTCTGAATGACACTGCCAAACCAGTAGTGAGAGAGGAAATAGGCTCTCAAATATGCGGTCATGTGGACACACTAAAAGGAAAGCATACAGGGATTTTAGTATAATAACAACATTTGTCTTGACATTTTAGAGTCTCTGACTATGCAAATCACAACACTTTTATATCCAAAGTTACACTTCACACAGGTGAATTGCATTTGCTGTTAGGAAACATATTTAATATAAAATATAATATAAAAAAAAGAAATACACACTTAAGGTTGTAGCTGCTGATCACTGGAGGTAGACTTGAAATATGAAAAAGGTGTAGCACATATATTTATTATATCTTTATGTTATCTTTTTTACTCAAACTCTAGTATCATTTTTAATTATTAAGGTTGTTATTATTATCCTGTATTGCTGACTTGCCTTTTTAGCCCTAGACTATGCCACCCTGCATTTCACTGTGCATATTTATGAGACAAAAAAATCTTTGAATCAATATGTTAATACCAAACTGTCTAAGTAGTTGTTAATTTCTTATAATGCACTGTGACTTTTTTGTGTTGCAGAATGTGCTATACAAATAAAGCTGCCTTGCCTTGCCTTGCTTGAAGAAGAAAAACAGAACGATATAGTAATGGCAGAGTTTTGGTGCATTACATTGAGCTGTGGCCATGTCAAGTTATTACCCTCTGGGGACGCATTATATTAACGGTTACATTTTGATATTTCAAAGTTTGTGTTTTGGGTGTTTTAACCCTACTCGCGTTCCGTTGTATTTGTCTGTATCATAGCAACCATCGGGGACGGTTTGGCTCTGCATAATGATCAAACGCTGTGGCCATAGAAAGTTAGCTGGGAAACTAAAAGGAACGTGAAAGAAAGGAGAGGACGCGTGCGGTTTCCATGGACACCATTGATACCAAACTGTCCGTAAAATTTTAGAAACAGAAAAGGAACTTCAAATATACACACATACAAAGATACACACGGTAAGTTTGCTCTTACAAGTACATTTGTCGACGTAACAAATCATTGTAGAAACATGTACACTAACGTGTGTTTTATTGACGAAGAAAAGCGGAAAATTAGCTATAGACAACGTTATGTTAAAGCAGCGTTGCTAACGGCACAAACGCATAACGTTAACGCTAATGTTAAACTATAGCGTAGCTAGGCCTAGCCAAGTTAGTTGACGCCATATTGTTACGCTTAGTTAACAATGTGGCGTCAAACTAATGTAAAGGCGAATAACTTAGTGAGTTCACGCTACAAATATTCAGTATTAAGTTAAAGTTAAAAAAATAAATACTGTTAACTTATGACCCATTAGCTAGAACGTTAAATATTATTGCGCACCATGTATCTATCTATATAGTTAGCTAACTCATGCATATTTATGTTAGATTCATCCGCCTCTCAACAAACAGAAATGCTGGAAACCACTACCTAAATATCAAGAAAAGCAATATACTGACACCCATTTTTCTTAATATACAGAAAAATACAGCTGTACACCTATATTCAAGTTTCTCTCCTTCACCTAACACTAGATTAATTGCCTTTCAGGGATCAGCAGCATTTTTAAAGTGAAGTGCCATTTTAAAAATGTTCTTGTTAATTAGTTTTCCGCATCAGCATAAGCCTGTCATCATCTACCGAGCCTGTTAAGGCAGTGTTAATATTTTCATTACTTTTTGCAGAAGAAAGCAATAAGTACTGGCCAATCAGAGGCAGAGCAGGGCGCATGGGAAAAAAAAGTCAATCAGCCAACAGCTGTGAAAGATGTCATTTGGCATGCAGATTGGAACATTTCCCAAAAACTCTCTTGCACATTTATTGTTAGTATGCCACTGGTTGGGCATGGTGCCTAAGGTTGCTAACCCATGCCTTAAAGCAACACTAGAGCACTTTTTGTAACCTAAAATAATGTTATTTTCCTTAAAGCAACACTAGAGCATTTTTTGTAACCTAAAATAATGTTATTTTCCTTAAAGCAACACTAGAGCACTTTTTGGAACTTAAAATAATGTTTCCAAAATCGTTTTTGTCAACTTGTAAAAGGGTATACGGCACTTCTGCATTGTTTTGCAGCTCTCTAGGCTATAACCACACTATGCAAGTTTGCCAAGATTGGGATCTGTAGTTTGAATGAGACATAATGGGACAATTCCACTTCCAACCTGTAGGGGGACCAAAGCGGAATAAGTTCTCTAGTGTTGCTTTAACTCATCCAAAAATGCACTTCATTAAACCTCAAATTGAACTCATGATAACTTAATCTTTATTACTGTTCCAACAATCACCAACTTAGGTTGGTCAAAATAAATCCTCCTGAGGCATTTGAAGACGACATTCTGATGCTGCTATAACTGTTATTGAGCTAACTTTAGCTATCCATCATGTAGGAGTCATAGTGCTTGTTATGAAATTAACTGTATTGCTTAATTGTTGTTGCACCTTTTATGCTAAGTCACGTGGATGTGGCCGGTGATTTATGTAGTTAATTTACACACCTGCTACAGGCCTGGAGGTGAACGAGTCTGAGGAAATGGGACGTTGTATTTTATAGTTTTTGATCGCTGTGATTTATTTGAATATACGTCTTCACAATATATTAAGTCGTCTTTTTTCCATCAATAAAGTTACAGACTAAAGCTTTGACATCAGTGAATTATTTTGTTCAGCGAGTCGGACATACCTCCGCCTCTAAGTGACTACTTTGTTTTAGATTTTAAGTAAAGTCACTACAAATTAGTAACTGTCAACAGTATCATTTAGCGATTTACCACATCGACTGTGAATAATCAAGTATCTTATGATAAAATCTCAGTGTGAAATTCTCAATAAACCCGCCATCCAATAGCTTGTGTCCTGATGTGACAGCGCAGTTCTTTCCTCCAAAAGGTAGCCTGGGATCTGGTCTTTAGCTTTGATCCAAAGCCCTTCTATCAAGATATCTTTGAGGACATTGCAGAGGAACAAATTGTAGATCAAGATTTTGGGATGTATTGTTGGTGCAACCAACTACGCAGCAACTCTTCAGCATAGCGTCATTAATTTACACCCACCGGCCACTTTATTAGGTACCCCATGCTAGTAACGGGTTGGACCCCCTTTTGCCTTCAGAACTGCCTCAATTCTTCGTGGCATAGATTCAACAAGGTGCTGGAAGCATTCCTCAGGGAGTTTGGTCCATATTGACATGATGGCATCACACAGTTGCCGCAGATTTGTCGGCTGCACATCCATGATGCGAATCTCCCGTTCCACCACATCCCAAAGATGCTCTATTGGATTGAGATCTGGTGACTGTGGAGGCCATTTGAGTACAGCGAACTCATTGTCATGTTCAAGAAACCAGTCTGTGATGATTCCAGCTTTATGACATGGCGCATTATCCTGCTGAAAGTAGCCATCAGAAATTGGGTACATTATGGTCATAAAGGGATGGACATGGTCAGCAACAATACAGCCAAGGTAGGCTGTGGCGTTGCAACGATGCTCAATTGGTACCAAGGGGCCCAAAGAGTGCCAAGAAAATATTCCCCACAC
>NC_048428.1:3341058-3432730 GCF_013103735.1 Etheostoma cragini | reverse complement strand
CATCTGATTGGCTGCTTAGAAATTAAGTGTTAACGAGCAGTTGGACAGGTGTACCTAATAAAGTGGCCGGTGAGTGTAAAACGGTTGTTTAAAGTAAAAGCTTGGAGATTTGTCTTTTGCCAAGAGAGGGCGTAGTAGTGATGCGACCTTCCTCTGGAGGATGTATTTGGCCGGTCTGACTGCCTCAGTACATGCAGGCAGCCAGGTTCTTGTCTCTGCTATTCTCGTCAGGCCAAAACAAATGTCCCTTACAGTAGTACAACATTATTGAAGCTGTGCTATGATTGTAGCTTCCGCACTGGGGATCAATAAAAACAGTAAAAATTATGTAAAATAAATAAATAAAAAATCACATCATAGCACGTACGACAACTGACAATTCTTTTCTCAATGAATTATTTGAGCTTTTAACAGGAAAATAGTAAAAAATTACCATCACAATTCTCTTAAGCCGAAAATGACATCATAGCTAGTTTTGTCTGACCAAAAGGTCTTAAACCCAAAATGTATTCAGTTTACTATCACATAAGACAAAGAAAATCACAGTTGATTTATTATTGATCTATATAATATTAAAATATATAATGAAAGTAGTTGCTAATTCCTTTTTGTGTTGATCAGAGAATCAATTAATTGATTGTTTTATCTCTGACATATATTGAACAAACGTTTCTCAAATCTTACATGGCCTTTTCTTAAAATGGGGCCATTCCAAGCTCAAAGTTGATAAAATTTGGGTAAAGTAAAGCATTAAATGAACCCTTATTAAGCCACACACTGTTTAAGATAATGTTGTTTTTATTTTTAGTTTAAGAATATCCCAGCCGGTGCTATGGGGTCATCACTGACAAGGGCAGCCCAGTGGACCACGGCCAGCTCTGGTACTGGCAAACTTGAGTTCACGCCAATGAATCGGTTCTTGTTGAAAGAAATCCTGCACTTTGTGGAGCAGTTCAGCTCCCAACACCCACAGGAGGCAGAGCATGTGTTTGAGGAGCCCCTCCATTGGAGTACCACTTTAGTGGTATCTGATTTCAAAACAGACTACGACATCAGGTTGGTTTAATCATGAGGCAGGCGGCTGGTTGGCCATTGCTTTCAGTATTACGTGTCTGTGCAGGATATGCTGTCACCATAGTGTCCAGATGTATTTTACCATAGCTACATTTAAACAGTAGGCTATAATTAATTTGTTTTTCAGCTTCAGTTAGACTGATTACATTCCATTTTATTTCATCAGTTCTGGTCTACTTTCAGTTTGTGGTTAGCTTTTTATCTCTAGCTCGGAAGTGGAGAAGTACAAAAATACAGACTGATCTTCCTTTAATGTTTTAACATTTATTGTCTAATACAAAAAGGTATAATGTGAATAACACTGAAGTATTAAAAACAAATTCTCCTCAGTGATTCAGATGTACAGTCCCACGAGAAAGACTATGAAGGGCATCCATTGTTGCAGCTCTCCCCTCCTACTGTTTATGTACGCAGCTTCAGCCAGCTCTCTAAACTAGTTCATCTGGCAGATGATAAGAAGCTGGAAGAGATTCAAGCATGTCTAGAAGGTAAGCATGATGACCACAGGATAAGATTTGAATCAAATTTGCATCCTAAGTAGTCCAGCCACCAGCATACCTCCATAACCCACAGGCTTGATTTGTTTGTCCTAGTTATTCTCTACAACCATCCAATTATGCTGCCATTGGTAATTCTGTATAGGATATGTATTTTCTTTAGGAGCACTGCCAAAAAGAAACAAGTAAGGTAATAAGAATATATCATGAATTTCCAGAAAAAAATGTTGTGGAAAAGAATACAGTGCTCACGAGGCCTGCCGTTTTGTAGGTTCAAAATGAATTTATGATCAGCATCTGAATCTGAAGATTTGCTAAGACTAACCTCTTTCATTGCTCAGAAAATAAAGACCCCGTGGTTAAGATTCTTGGTCCCAGCTTTGTTAGCACCCTGGAGAAAGAAGATGCCCATACAGATGTACTACGTTTGGTAGACAAAGTGAAAGAGAAAGATCAAGGCAAGGACCCGGAGGTTAAGGTCAAGCTGTTCCTCTTGCTTCAAAATATGGACAACCAGCTCATCAGCAAGTGCCTCAAAGAGATAGCTGGGTAGGTGCTTCTTGTATCTCCAGCACTCTCAGCATTCATTCTGATTATCTATCCGTCCTTCACAACTATGCTTATTTACTCAGACCTAAACAGTTTCACTGTGAAATGTGGATGTTTTTGGAATAGGCAGAAGAACCCATGAATGAATGAGATAAATTGGATGTTTGTTTTGCTTTTCTACATTTTCATTACAGACAAGTCAGTCTGGACCCCACCGCAGTGAAGAATGAAGTGGAGTTGTTGAAAAAGTTCTGCAGTGAAGGGGAAAAGAGGGTGTTGAAGTTGGTTCGATACACATCAGGTTTGAATTATTTCCACATTTACTGGGTTGCAATGAAAGCAATTGCTTTTAACACTAATGCTGGATGTTCCAAAGAATAAAAAGCCTGTTTTCTGCCCCTACAAAAGACATGGAAGTCATTATATCTGTTTTAGATTTCTGTGATTCCAGTTAACCAAGGTGTTAGTCAGTTTATCAATTTTTTGCTTCTATGTAGGGTTTTGATCACAACAAAGCATGTGCACACTGATAGGTAAAACCAGTCCCCATATCTCATGTTGAATTGTCAGTGTATGGAAATACTCTCACAACCAGCCTTAAAATATGATTTATTAAATGGCTCTGTTTTTTGTGGATGATTTAAATTGCAAGTGAAACTATATCTCTACCCTAGGTTCATGCCTCAGACCTGTACTCCTTGGAGTGCTATGTTATCCTCTTTAGCAGTCCAGGCATTTGCGATGATTTCTCTTTTGCTCCACTGCTTTCCTTCCTACTTTGGAGACATCGTTGTTGTTGCTCGCTGGCTGCATCGCTATTATAATTGCCAACTCCCCCCCCCCCCCCTTTTTTTTTCTTTTTTCTTTTTAGATTATATATTTTCAAATGGCTGCCGCTCCCCTCTGTGGAGACAGATGCATGGTGAGATTTGTTACCTTGTGATTGAGCCTTGTGACACTGAGACCCTTTACATCACCTGCAGCACTGCTGGAGTTTTTCTCAATGGGGTAAGGCTAGAAAGATAAAGCACTGTGGACTACATCAGCTGCAACATTCAACATAATATTAGTTCCTTTTTCTGTTTGAGGAAATGTTCAGGGAGGTTACCTTCTGGAAAGTATTTTCTGAAAGGTCAATTCATCATTGTACAGTCAGTTAAGTGGCGAATTCACCTCTGTATTTTTGGTATGTAGTGCTACAGTGATTTTGAAAATATTCATAATATAATTTCCTTAATACTTTTCTTGAATCATACATCTTGAGTGTAAGATACATATCATACCAAATGTACACATACTGTGTGTATCCTTACGTGTGTTACTGTGTGTATCCTCCTCCCAAACCACTTTTACAATACCAACTTTATAGCAACAAACCACACAGTTCAGTTAAATGGTCTCAATTATTTATGATGAATCAATAATATCAACTTCTATATGTATATCTGTTTATCCCAGCATGTATTCCAGGGAAAGCAGGAAAGCAACGAATACATGTCACCACTATAGCTGTCTCTCAAGCCATTAATTAGCTAGATACATTACTGATTAAACCACACAGCTGTTAAGTTTGACAACCAACATACTATTCAGTATCAAACAGTACAATTCTCCTATAGTTTAGCAATATCATGTTAATCTCTGTAATTATGAGAAGTTTGAAAACACATGATCTGTGATCATAATTTAAACAATATCCGATATCTACCAAAATTAAAAACACATGTTTTGAAGCTGCTGTCATTCTCTATTTGATTGACTTAAAAATGTTCCTTTGTTTAACCAGGTAAAGCTTTATTGAGATTAAAATCTCTTTTTCAAGAGTGACCTGGCCACGAGGTCATAAAAACATGGTTACAGCAATGAATCAACAACAACAACATAAACAAACTAATGCAATTGTCACTACAAAGGAGGTGTGTAGAAAAATATGCAGTTACAAATGCATAAACAGAAATGAGTTTCCAAAAAATAGTAACATAAAATTAAAAAGAATACATCAAGTAGCAAAGGCATTGACCAAGAGTGTTATTTTTCAGATCCTTTAAAGCTCACTCGAGTGTACCAAGACTAATCTCTTCTGACATTTGTAAATCCCTCTGTACGTTATTCCAGCTGGAAGGGGTGTTAAAACAAAGTACAGTGGTCTACAAGATAGCTACACCCAGTAATAAAACCTAGAGCACAGTGGTATGCTTCATCCAACATCTTTAGACTCTGGCATGTGCAGTCATTAAGAGCAGATTACCAATAAGGTTACAGTTGCAGATACAAGTTTGCAATACAACAAGTTTGTTGTTGACTATCACTAGACAACAACAAAATGTAATGTTTTCTGTTGCTGTTAAAAGATTCTTAACATAATAGAACAGGACAATGTTTTTACCTATGACCAGTTGACAAATCAGTAACTGAAACTTTTAAAATAGATTATATCGATCTCATCAATATATCGCACATTTGTCTAGTCTGGTCAAAACAAAATTACGGCTGACTTTTAACTGTCCATCGAAAGTCCCTAAGGTTACATTGACATTGCTGAATTTGGGTTTTAAAAATGAATATCTTTTGCTACGTTTACACCTTGCATTCACACTGCTCTGGCGTTTCCCAACCCATAAACTGAAGAAATTTAAAAACACTTCTACCCCTCTCTTTGTTTGGAATCGCTGGGGTTGTGTTGCATTCTGCCGCAAACGCAGACCTTTGGCAACACCAACACGGATGCCAACGTTTTGACGCTCAATTAGGTCATGACATCTTGGTCTTTGAGACTAAGCAACTAACGCATATACATGTTGCCTCCTTTTTATAATGGCACATCCATGGCCAGTATACGAGAATGTTCATGAGATAAGTGGTTTTAACAGAGATTAGTTCTTCTACTGGAGCTAAAATGTGCAGGGAGATTGCTTTTGGATCAAAATCTTTGCTTAAAAACCAAAACGTAGCAATGTAAATGTAGCCTAAGTCCACTGTTAAATAGAAAGCTTCCAAATACTTACCAAATTCCAGGAATCTTTCTGAATGTGTTTGCAATCATTTCTTAGAGAGGATTTTGCATGCTGCAGCACCTTTCACTCTTTCAATGACATTGCTGACAAGCCATAGGTTTCCTGCCACTGTTTCTTCACCTGGAAATGGTTGGACCAAGGTGAAAAACTTCAACCTTAAACTGAATGGGTGACATTGATGCAAATAAAACCTCAAAGAGCAGTAGTGTCTTAGACCTAATTTAGCGGTTTACATGGTTTTACACTTCCTCTTTTAGGCTGCCAGAAGATACTCTGAGCCTTCTAACCTCAGCTATTCTAGCTGACATGTGGGTCACATTATAATTGTGGTTTTTAGAATTAATGAAGCTGTTTTTCACTTTGTTTTCACAGGGCATAAAACACGAGGAGGAGGAGAGTGGCTATGAGCAAACAAGTGATATGTACAAAGACCTGGTAACACTTTTGAAGAGCAGATCTCCACATTTTACTGAAAACATAAACATGCAGGTACAGTGAATTACAGGCAGATGCAATTATCATCAACACATTAAGACCTCCTTTTTCTAGCCCTGAATTTTTAAGGCTGTGTGGGTGTTGAAGTACCTCTTTGTCCCATCAACAAGGTCCTTCTCCCTAAACCTTTGATTTGATCCCTGATGCTGTGTGACTCATATACGTAAACAGAGTTAGGATTGTGTAATCAGTGTCTGCGCTGTTCCACACTGGTGAGCTAGTGTCTGATTGTCACTCTGTTGAAAAATTCCTGAAACCGATGTTCTTCCTGTTGCAACATCAAAACAGCACAGCTACATCCCACCTGCCACCCACCCTTTCAACACACACAGCCATGACAGACAGACGGACAGACAGACACACAGGCTCAATTCCAGACAGTGAAATATGCGTGATCTTTTCAGTAGTGCTATTTCCTGCTTTAGTAATTTTACGACAAAACAGATTGCTTCAATAATAGATTCCAGCTGCACCCAACAATCTGTTAATCATTTAAAATATGATCTTTTTTTTTTCTTGGAAAATTTGGCATTATCAAAGCATTTAATGACCACTTACTGCTCACTGCCTACTTTGTATTGATCTTGTATCTATAAAAAAGCATCTATAAAAAAAAAATTAATTAGATTTGTTTTGTTTTTTAGCCATAATCTCAATCTTAGTAATATAAAGTGTATATTTGATTCAGAATGTGTTTATGCAATTTTTGCTATCAAAGAAAGAATTAAAAGTGTCTGGGTAATAGCATTTACAGAGATGAATTTTCAAAATGATTTCTCAGAACTACTGTATATTGCATGTGAAGTGCCTGCCTATTGAATTGTTCCATGGAATCTTCCATCCTAGGATTGTTTTGTACACTCACTGCTGTACATTAGTGTAAATTGTCTTTAACAGCCTATTAAGGCGCAAACCTTTTTGTTAGCCACGCTAACAGCATGGCTCTATCTATGAATATCTGGACTGTAATGTCGGACAGCTAGTCCACCACGTTGGTCCAGACTGAAATATCTCAAGAATAATTGGATGGATTGTCTGGCATTTTAGCATACATTCATGGTCCTTGGAGGATAAAGCCTAATTACTCGATTTTTTTCTCTAGCGCCACCAGCAAATGTTTACTTAACCGGTGACTGTTACAAACATTCATGTTCCCCTTAGGAGGAAATGTAATAACTTTGTTGACCTGACTTTTTATTTAGCCCCAGTATCATGGTGTCATATTATAAAATGTAAACCTTCCGATGAAACTAGCCTTTCTGTAGCTTATTATTTACTCCAAACCAGTTGATTGTAACGCGCCTAATATGCATTTCTTTTTTGCGACAATTCAAAAGGTTGCTTTGAATTTGGTTGAAAATTTAATAAAAACATGACTTGTACAGTGTACATAATAAAATAGCGCTTCCATTACATCTGTGAAGTTGTTTTGGTCTAAAGAGTAGGCTGGAATGGGATTTGTGAGGACTTTAATAAACCAATAAATAGTGCCAGCCTGAAGCGTGTCAAAAAAGACATTCAGGCCTTTATGTTTTACGAGTCCTGTGTGAAGATTGATGCTTTAAGTCTGAACAATCTAAAAATGATGGACAGCTGCAGTAAAAATTGCTGTGAAGCAGTTTGTGGAGGCACAAATCATCGTCAAGGTCTTTTTCTTCTGGATTCTTTAACTTCTTTGATATGCGCCTCGCCGTGTCCTGAACTTTTGTTTTACTCTTACTGCTCTTTGCCTCTATTTGGGCTATTCACCTTCATATGATGGGGTCAACTTCAAAATGCGTTGCTTGGAAATGTATTTGATTGATTGCTGACGACAGCAATCAAGTAGTACATTATGCATTCTATGTCTGAGATATTAAGTTATTGCAGTCACTCTTGTGGATATGATCCATTCCCGTGTTAATTTGAGAGAGCAATAACAGCAGTGTCCATCAGAAACACAATCTCGTATAGCTCTGGCTCAGTTCCTTGATTGCAATGCAGAGAGCTCAAACTTGGAAGGGGATAGCCAAAGATAACAACACCTAATCTCCAAACATATCTGCTTGTTTCCAAAGTGAGGAAGCAGGGACTTTTTTAGCAGTTCTATTAGATTAGACAGCCTCAATCAAATGAGCAGAGGCAGCCAAAGGAGACCAGGGCTGCAACACAGGGAGGAAGCAGACTCGCCTTCTCTGTTCAGTGTTGTGG
Source organism: Etheostoma cragini (assembly GCF_013103735.1). NCBI lineage: Eukaryota > Metazoa > Chordata > Actinopteri > Perciformes > Percidae > Etheostoma > Etheostoma cragini. Next base: position 3,424,911 of record NC_048428.1, on the reverse strand, counting down.
ATTCGTTTTGACATCACAGCATGATTGGAAATTGGACATGTGGTGTATTTGCATGCACAAGACACTCACTGAAGAGCACTCCCTGGGTTGTAGATTTGTTTTCATTATTCACATCCTGAAATTAATATAGACTGCCTCACTGTCATAATCAGTCAGTAGAGACGGTTTGAATCTTGCCACTGACAGATGTTTGATGGCCAATGGCTTAAGTTTTGCTGCCCCACTGATTTTCCATCAGTATTAATCAAGTAATTAGAAATAAGTCTACCCTAAACACATGTAAATAGTTGGAGTTTAGGTTTTAACAGTCAGATCAAGTAAAGTTTTAATGACTAATCTTTTACTTATACTTAGAAATTAGGGCGTCAGCCCTACTTAACAGAGCATTTGTTTCCAGGCATGTAGTCTTTTCAGATGCAGAAAGGCACCTGTAATAGTTTTTTATACTGTGGCATGTCATTAATGTCAAGTGTTCCCTTTTGTGTATTCGGTGCATGTACTTTGTCCATTTCACATATATTAAAATTAAAGGTTGGTAAGTCTAATAAAGTGAGACTGTGGGTCTGTGGCTGGGTGAATTGACTTGTATGTTTCCAAAAGCAGGTCACAAGTTTTATGAAAAACAAGTCTTTGGAAAAGTAATTCAGCCTGCTTGGCTCCAGCTTGTGCGCGAACACAAGCCATAGGAATAGATCTTAATTCTTTTTCCCTGCCCTTAAAAATGTTGAGCCCCTAACAACCAATGACAGTCTATTTCTGCACAGCAGGTGTCTGTGATTAAAAATTCTCCTGCCTGAAAACCCTTCGTATGTGTCTTTTTGGCATTCATATATAGGTTGTAAAGTTTGGTATAAAGACCTTCAAAACTTCAGAAAAAAACCTGAATAACAGTGACACAAAGGCATTACTTTGTCTGTGCCAAGCTGCAAGTTTTTAGGTGGAGAAATGTACAGAAACAATAAACTTTTTTGATATTGTTCAGCCAATTAGAAGAGGAGAACCTCTGCTGAGTAAAGCATTGGGAAAGGGTTATTTTATTCCAATGCCTTTATATAGACCAAATTGTTATGTAGGTCTGCTTATTGTTGAGAAAGGGCTTTTATGTGGATTTTATTTTTTTCATGTGTCACAGATACTGCTATGTAGTTTTTATATGCCTCTTCTTGGAGTTCAATAGCTTTGTCTGACATTAATATGTAATATGTCTCAAATAATGGTATCAAATAATAATGATAATAATCATAGGTGGAAAATATCATTTAGCTTCACAGGAAGGTAAAAATCAGAGTTACTATTTTTTTTAATAAGCATAAAATAAACAGTACACATGGTTTTCCAAACAAAAAGTATTGTGTATGTCACAATGGTGGTGCGAATTGAAAGAGATCTTTCTCCTCACCCTCCAGTCTGTCTTTTTCCACTTACCAACAGGATTTTGCAGTTGAAGAACTTCCATCAACACAAAAGATCCAGCATGTGGAATTGGTTGATGTGGAGGAACAAGGCCAACCCCAGAGGTCTTACGAGCAACAGGAAAAGAATGTGCATGAAGAGGCGAGGCAACAACACAGGCCGAACAAGGCAGGCCACGAGAAGAAATATGAACTATGTCCAAGATGGAGGAATTTTGCTCTCTTGTCTTCATGTGGGTATGTGGTGATTCCTTACCTAAGATGTTTCCTGAAATATCTTCTAGCCACCACGTACTGTGCAAAGTGGGAATCCCTCTTATTGGGGCGATGAGCTCTACATGACAGTGATGCCAAGCCTTCGTCCTCAGTGAGTCTGCCAGCTGTCCCACATAAAGATATGGTTATATGGTTTATACATTTTAGGGCAAGTGAAAATATTCCTTAATACACAATGATCTAAGTTAATGGATACGTTCACGGTGTGGAAACTTTTTCTGCCCAATTACAGACAGAAATGTTAGGGGAAAAAAAATCCCCAAAAGCTTTGTCACATATGGTCTTTGATTGATAAATAGATCTAGCAAGAGCTGAGCTGTTGCAGCTGTACCTTGTGATAACTATACCCATTTGAAGAAAGAGAGAAACTGGCTCAAGATAAAAGTATCTCAATTGCTAAAAAAAAATGCCAGCTGAACCCCCTTGTCTTGAATTGTTAAATAATGATTATGTTAGAAAAATAATCATTTTCAAAATAGAAGCAGGCATAATGACTCTTATTCCACGTCATTATAGTAAAGCTGAGGAAAACAAACCCAGTAAGAGCTCTAGAGAGAAGAAGTCTGGTGAAATACAGGAAAACTTGGTACCAGGAGCCAAGAGCAAAATAAAAGCAGAATTCTCTGTGTCCTCTTTCCCCGGACGACTTTCCTCCCAGAAAATATAGGTGTCCCAAATCAGTTCTCCTTAGTCATAATCCTTCTATACAGGACTATTTCTTTTTCTGAAAAGCGAGTGAGTCTGTTCAAGATTTAGGAACTGATAGGAGCTAAATGCTGAGTGAAATTTGTAGTGGAAAGTTTAACCTGCACATATTAGCCACTGTACTGAAGTTTTTTCTTTCCCTTTGGCTGTAACGGACAAAATATTCTCCAGCTGCTATCATTAGGTTGGCCTGTGGCTTTCTAAACACAAAACCATTTTCATATTTTCACAGATGTAAATATTGCTTCTGATACACAGCCTGTTACTAGTTAAGTAACATTCCAATATTGAGTGTAAACATTTTCATAATTTGCATTTTACAATATTCATAATTTCTATTTTTTTCCCCTCATCTTTTTGAACAGTCACAATGAAAAATTCACCAAACTGCTTTTAAAAAGTGTCACCATTAGTGCAACCTTTCCCCAATGCTTCAGAATTGTCTTTCTATTACTATTTGTATTCTATTTACCTTGAATGTAAAAGTACTTTAGATTAACAAGCTGAGCTGGGACCTTGACACACTTTTGTTGTATTGCACATTGCTGCAGATCCTGTTTGTACCCTGTGTGTTTGGGTCTCTGTTTTAGCTACGGAGTGAGACATCTAACTTTTTTTAGTTACAGAGTGAGACATTTCACTTCTATACTATCTTTCTTTGGAGTTGCACATGCGCAGTAGGTAGGTAAGGCTCACATCAGCTCGGTAACTTTTTTACAACTTTGGTCAGTCCAAGGCATGATTAGCTGGGAGACTTCTTCTAAACAAGGGGCACTTGTGGAATACCTGCAGAACAGGGACATGGAAGTAGTTCTTTTATAAATTGTGGTGAACAAGTTTGTATGTGTGTGGAAGCACCAGAGACACAAAATAACACCCCAAATCCCAGAAAAAAAGTAATTTTTTTTCATAATATTACTTTAATGGGACGCGAATGCAGAGATGAAGAGTGAGAGAGAGGAGAGAGGAGCTCAGTGTGTTAGGAGGTTGCCCACTAGTCTAAGCCTATAGCAGGACAACTAAGGACTGGTCTAATGCAAACCTAAGTATAACCTTTATGAAATAGAAGCATTTTAAGCTAACTCCTATATTTGGAGACAGTGTCTATCTCCCAAACCAAAACTAGGAGCTGGTTTCACAGGAGATGAGCCTGGTAGCTGAAGGCTCTGGCTTCCTCTCTACTTTTGGAGACTCTCATATTTGGGTATCATCTACAAAACAGTTTATGGAGTGTTTCTCTGATAATATTGCCTTTCCCCCAGCTTTCCCCTGCTACCACGAATAACTTCCTTACAGTGTACGAGCCAGTATCTGCTCATGTTGGGACACCCTTGTCTCAAATCATTAAATTATGATTATGCTTGAAAAGTATCTTTTTTTTTCTTCTTTAAAAAAAAAGTAAAAGCAGGCATAATGACTCTTATTTGACATCATTATAGTAAAGCTGAGGAAAAGAAAGCCAGTAAGAGCTCTGGAGAGCAGAAGTCTGGTGAAATACAGAAGAGAGAGCTGGGATCCGAAGCAAAGAGCAAAATGAAAGCAGAATTGTCTGTGTCCTCTTTCCCCGGACCCCTTTCCTCCCAGAAAATGTAAGTGTCCCAAATCAGTTCTACTTTGTCAGAATCATTCTATATAGGACTATTTCTTTTTCTGAAAGGGAGTAAGTCTCTGATAGGAGCTAAATGCTGAGTGAAATTTTTAGTGGAAAGTGTAACCTGCAAATATTAGCCACTGTACTGAAGTTCTTTCTTTCCCTTTGACTGTAACAGACAAAATATTCTCCAGCTGCTATCATTAGGTTGTTCTCATCTTTTTGAACAGTCACAATGAAATAATTCACCAAACTGCTTTTAAAAAGTGTCACCAGTAGTGCAACCCTTCCCCAATGCTTCAGAATTGTCTTTCTATTACTATTTGTATTCTATTTACCTTAAATGTAAAAGTACTTTAGATTAACAAGCTGAGCTGGGACCTTGACACATATGGTATTGTGCTCAGCCCTCATTAGGCAGCTCCCCCTCTACTGAGCAGTAACAGTCCGTCCGTCTGTCTCACACATGCACTATATGTCCGGCTGTCTTCCTAATGAGGTGACCCGCATGCGCTAAAGACGTCACACGCAGCACACTGACGTACGGAAGTAAACATGGAGGTCACTGTGCACTATCCTTCATTGCAACTTTCAGGGTGACAAAGAGATAAAGTTGAAAAATAAACACGTCAAGTACTGTAACTTGTACTTTTCTGTACAACTGCTAACTACTGTAGCCAAGCATAATAAAACTAAGAAAACTTATTTTTTTAAAACTAAAAGCAGGCATAATGACTCTTATTTCGCATCATTATAGTAAAGCTGAGGAGAAGAAAACCAGTAAGACCTCTGGAGAGCAGAAGTCTGGTGAAATACAGAAGAGAAAGCTGGGATCAGGAGCCAAGAACAAGATAAAGGCAGAATTCTCTGTGTCCTCTTTACCTGGACGCCTTTCTTCCCAGAAAACGTAAGTGTCCCTAATTAGTTCTCCTTTGTCAGAATCATTCTATCTAGGACTATTCCTTTTTCTGAAAAGGGAGTGAGTCTATAGATTAGATTAGATTCAACTTTATTGTCATTACACATGCACAGGTACAATGCAACAAAATGCAGTTTAGGTAGAGCCTCAGGGCCGCAGCTATTTAAAGCGCCGCCACACGCACTCTGAAAAGGATTTATGCAGACAGCTACATACACAACAATATACAATACACAACATAAAGCATAAGACAACACACAGTTCATGTGGACACATGAAGGAATTTTTGAGGTGGCTTGGGAGGGTGTGAGTCAGCGAGACCCCAACTCCGATGATCAGGAGTCCCACCAACAGAATTCCAATTATCCAAATATCTTCATCATCTTTCACAATCAGAACATCCAGGCAGACCGCTTGCCAATTCTCCCAGGAATCGAGAGCGTAGCCTACAGGGAATGTTCCACTCGGACAGGACAGCTCCCCCGGAGAAGCGTGTTTGGGTGAAAAAAATCTTGTCAATAGCGCTGAGCAACCAGTTGATCAATTCCATGTTGAATATTCCAGGAAAACAGCAAGCAGGTGACAAAGACAAAAGAGAAAAAGTTCCACAAAACTAGCTAGACAAACTGGGAAGGAGCCAAGCTGAGACACGATTTAGGAACTGATAGGAGCTAAATGCTTCTCAGAATCGCTAAGGACTCAAGTTCACTGGTAACGTTCTTTGGTGCTCATCAGTTAGTGTACAGAACATGCAATAGATAGCCCATGGTGCATTAATTCAGTCACAGTCGTGACTGCACACCTCACAGGACAGTGTGGCAGCTTTGTGAAGATTCATGTTGCATCCTGGAAAATACTCCCTTATATAGACATAGATATACTGTAATAAGCGCCCCTGGAAATGCTATTTGTATGTACATGGGAACTGTCCCTTAGGGGCCCCGTTTGAACTTGTACCAGATTTCATTGGTCCACAGTGACAAATTTTCATATTTATCAAGAAACTTTAAAAAGCCATCTGCATTTCTGTTAGCATCAGTAGCGTGTATGATGATGACGACTCCAGTTCCCCCGTGGGATTATTCCAATCTTTATTTTCCTGCTGCTTAGATTCTGAGGAAGTTCAAACTTGACACTTGACACATTTCAAAATCCTTAATGGGTCTCCTTGTGTGGGATGACCATGCTGTTTTTCAATTTAAAACACAGGAAAAAGAGATTTCATGATCTTCTATTCCATCCCTTTGTCTGGTCATGGATTGTCTAGTTGTTACACTATCCCACACCTTTGTAGATTGTTATCTGGGGTCTGAGGCACAGGGTTATATCTGTTCTTTTTTCGTTCAGTAAGACCCCAGCAGGATCCATGCCAATGGAAGCTTTCAGTGAGAGTTCATCTGAGAGTGAGGAGGAGGAGGAGCAGCCGGAGCGCCGTCCAGAGAGTAACACAGACCTGCCTGAATACTGGCAGATCCAGAAACTGGTCAAGTACCTCAAGGTATGGGAATGTTACCTTGCACACCACTGTTTCCTTCCTCTCATTAATTTCAACACAAAATAGCGATTATACAGAGAGCTGTACTATTGCAGGCTAAAGCAGGCCACAACTGACAGGAAACAATAAAGTCCATTCTCTTTTCCTGTCATCTGTTCATGAATGTTGATGCTGTCCTGAGTCAGTATTAAAATTTCCAAAATCTGGAATGGAAAATGATATTAAGTCATGCAGGTGCAGGAGAATTTAGGATAGCCAGTGTCATGAGAGGTAATTTTCAAATAATCCCACTGTCTGTTTTGCCTCAGTTATACTATATCAAGAGGATGTCAGATTAAATAAAGTATATACTGTATATTTTAAGCGGCGCTTCGTGGGAAGATGCTTATTGAAGTTGTTGCCTCCGCTTGTGGATTCTGGTTCCTGACACAGGCCTGTTTGGTCGCACGTGTGAGCCAAGGCACAGGGTAAAGAACTGGCACTGTTTGCCCCCACCACAGAAGCAAAAAAAGTAAGCGCGCCTGTGATAGGTCTGACAGGTCATATGGTGAATATTAACGTGTCAAAACATGGAAGGAAAAGAGGATAGAAACTCCAATGACCCAGAATGGCTGAGAATGCCTCCGACCACTTGACTTCAGAAATTACGCTACCTCCCTCAGCGGTCCCTATTATATATTTATCTGGACAGTATCATTCAGACAGATTATATTAAAACGTTTTCTCTATTTTGACAGTTGGCAGTTTTTTTTTAATGTTGCAAACCTGTCCCCGATTATTTAACTGTAAAAATACCTTAAATGCTGCTTCAAAGTTATTTCAATGTGTAATGATAGTCTACACTACATATTTTCTATAGAGTATGGGATTTTTGATATTACAAACAGATTTGTTTTCTGTGGCTTTAATGTGAAACACTGGCTAAAACAAAACCCAAACATTACTGATCATTACTGATCTTTGATCATGCACTTGTACCCTCACACACGCACATGTACATGTACATGTACACATAGATATTTGACATTTGAGATAATTGAATTGAGACAGAAGAATACATTCCGACATAGGAGGATACCTGCAATTCAGTGTGCAGCCCACAGACGGAGCATGATCTGTCCACCCTGGCAGTCTGTAAATCGTACTCACCAGACCAGCAAGCCAAGGCCAGTTCAACCAAGGCAAGGGTTGCGTTTGTGGTAGAAAAAAACATTTTGACAAGAGGATTGTAATGAAGTTGAGATTGCGCGCAGCAGTACAACAGACTTTTGCTCTGTGCGCTCTGCTTCTTGTCACTGAGGCGCATGCTGCTGCAGACTCCTTCAGTGACACGCTTCTTCAAGTGCACGCTCCAAACCACTTTCAGTTAATCTTCTACACCCCTGCACCACCTGTGCAATAAGAAAATACTGTTATATATGTTTTCATACAAAAGGAGCTTTACACACAACCTTATCACAGCTGAATATATGGTAACCCTTCCTTTTACAGTCCCATAATTACCAAGTATTTACCTGGTATTTACATACTAATAATATTACATTAGGTAACTACCACTGGTAATAAGCAAGAAACTACAGCTGAAGTACAAGGTATAACCTCAAGTTTTACTCATCAATTCATGAAACTATCATATAGTTCTGACCGGCTTAGGATGGTAATAACTAATGGTAATACAATTGTTTACTTCCTAAGAAAATAGGCATCTAATCTTTAGAAATAGCCTCTCAATTACCCAGCAACAAAATGTACCAATTTTGTTATCCAGGTTTTTTTTTTGTAACAATTTTGCCCACATTTTATTATGTACTTTATATAAATTTAGATAGTACTTTCCCATTAATTACTTAGTTTTATAAAGATATTAATGGCTATATTATGATGATGATGTAAAGCAGAGAAGGCAGAAGGCGTGAGAGAGCTTCACAAGGCTTTATTAACAAAAAACAAAGTCCACAAAAACACGGGATCCAATAAGCTACACAAAGTCCTAAAATCAGGTTTGAAAAAACCAATGAAGAAGAAAAAGAAACAAAAGCGACCACCCAAACCATAACATATGTATCCTTTCTTTGATTTAAAATATGAGGAAGTCTTGTTTGTTTCCAGGTTATTAACAGGATATTACCATAACTTGCAATAGATTACTCCCTTTCTTTGTGCAGTCAAGGTTCCACAAAATAATTGAAAAACATAAATAAATTTCCCCATCCTCATTAAACAAGTTGAAACTGGACTGTAAAATGAAGTCCATTTTGTTTCCAGTTTATTACCATGAAATTACCATTTAACTTGTAATAGATTCCTCAGTAGCACTTTCCATTACTTTTCTGGATGTTTCTGTATAATAATCTGTACAATAATAAACATAAACATAACCTTTGCTGCTAAATGTAAAATGTATTTGGTTTCATAAAAAAATTTAGATTAAACAAGCCAGTGTGTGCTAACATATGCTAGCTACAGTAGATATCCAACGAAAGCCGCAGACAAAATTGCTTAAATTGCTGTGAGCCACTCACCACTTCACAATAGCAAACAGTTGTAATAATTATACCTTCTCATCTTTTTAATTACATTCAATTAAAAAGACTCTTGCAGACAGTACAAAACCATAAGAGCTGAGTGAGAAACAAACAAAAAAACTCTCATAATGACAACAGCCATTGCCATTTATTAAATACTGATTCTCATGCAGTGTGTCGAATCTCTGATTAAACACCAAGTTAAACTGCTGCCAAAAAATTCAATTTTATTTATAGTATCAATTCATAACAAGAGTTATCTCAAGACACTTTACAGATAGAGGAGGTCTAGACCACAGTCTATAATTAACAAGGACCCAACAATTCTAGTAATTCCACCAAGAGCAAGCATTTAGTGAGACAGTGGCGAGGAAATAACTCCCTTTTAGGAAGAAACCTTGGACAGACCCAGGCTCTTGGTAGGCGGTGTCTGACGGCCGGGTGTGATGAATAGTGGCAATAACAGTCACAATAAAAGATAATAGAACAGTGACTAGAAATAGTAGTTGTGGCATAGCAGGGCACTGCAGGGCATTACAGGGCACAGCAGAGCAGAGCAGGACATGGCAGAGCATAGCAGGGCACAGCAGAGCGTAGCAGGGTGTAACAGGGCATAGCAGGGCGAGCATCAGGACCACGGCGACAGCTGCAACTAGGGCTGCACGATATGAGGGAAATGTCTAATTGCGATTATTTTGAATGATATTGCAATAGGATTCACAATGTTGGAGGGAATTATCTTTTTTGTATCATTATTCTCATTTTAATTGAAAATGATTAACAATGAAAGAAATTAAAATGATTATAGTATACATTTTTAAGAGGATCTGTAATAACTGTAAGATTTCTTTCTTTAGTCTGTAAAATAGGACTTGTAGGCCGGGACGTCTCTGCAGCACCAAAATACTTCATTCAGAAGGGTTTGACACATATTTTGCCATTACAAAATATTGCGCCCCCTGCGTCCATATTGCGATTTAGATAAAGTTGCAATAAATTGTACAGCCCTAGCATCAACCATGATATTAGTACCTTCCTTATCCAAGGAAACATGCTGGGCGAAAAAAAAACATAAGGACTCTAGTGAAAAACTCCCCAGAGCTAGCTTAGTAACAAGCATTTATGGGACATGGAGGCACACAAATGACAAGAGAGAGGAGAGAGGAGCTAAGCATGTCAAAAGAAGTCCCCTGGAAGTCTAAAACTATAACAGAATAATTAAGAAACCTAGGTCAAAAAGAGGCCCCTGGTTGGGATAGAACTCTCCCCAACCGAATTGGGCTGTACGGGCCTACCTCTCTCTACTTTGATTATCCTATTGATTATATGGTAAATGAATCTGACAACTGTGAAGAGAAGCAGAAAGAGAAGGGGTGCCGTGTCTGTAGCTATACACCCTCCCACGCCGGTCTAGGCAAACGCTGCCACTCCTCACCCCCTAACTATAAGCTTTATCAAAGAGGAGATTTTTAAATATGGTGTCTGCCTCTTGAACCCAGAAATTAAGACAAAGTCGTTGTACAATTGACCATTTACTGTCACACTTTCTCAATAACATGCTGGTTAAAACTGTAATAAAGACAATACAACAATAAGGCCGCTAATAAGTCTTTTTTTTATAACCAATACTTATAAGTATAAGAAACACTGCATCATAAACACTGTTAAACACTGCAATGTTCAAGTAAAATGAATTTGTAGTGCAGCCTTAAGCCAGATATAGGCTATCAATGGCTATCAATCCATCAACAAATAAAGTCATTTTCAGGAGTAATACAAAAATAAAAACTTAAAGTAAACAGAGAAAGTGCAAAAAGTATTTGCTTTTTTTAACAGTAGTAGGTCAAATAATTAATAAGCTCTTGTTTAAAATCCAAGGTCTTTTCCCTTTATTCTTACAGTAAAAGAAGTGCAATTACCATATTACTTTAGACGCGACGCGGCAACGCAAATTGTTTGTGTCGATGCAATTATGTCATTGATGACGTTGACTACGTTGATGAATCGTCAAAGCCCTAGACTACATGCTAATGAATATTAAGTAGCCATGTGCTATTAATCTACACATTTTAACCAAAATCCTTTTTTGCTTCAGCATGGCTGTTTTGCCTTGAAAACAGCTTAATAAAGCAAAAGAAAGCCCCAGAAAAGTTGAAGATGTACGTACAAGATAGATTCTCCTACGTAGGAGATACTATCTGTGGCCAGAACCTAACTTAAAATTTGTGCAGGTTAAACAAAGGTTTTGGCCTACGATGACCGGAAAAAACATTTTTTTCATCTTGCCTTCCAGGGTTTACGTAGCTAGTTCTCAGTGCAACCAAGTAAATCTTTCATAGAAAACACTGCTGTAAATTCAACTTGGTAGATATTTTTAGCTTAGCAAAACAGAACATAATGGAAGGAAATTCCCACTCTGAAAGCAGGCTTTTACTAGTTCCAGAAAGGAAAAAAAGAAGATGTAAATGATATGAAAGACGCAAATTCAGATTAAAAAAAAAAAACCTCACTGGTTTGTATATTTTGTGCTTTTCAGCGGGATTGTGGCATGAGCTTTAGGTTTGTGTGAGCGTTCCTGATTCAACAAGATGCAGCACTGCAGTAACCAACATGCCCCAGCTTTTTATCTGTCTGAAAACCACACAGCACAGTTATTTATGGGGTTTGTCCAGTAGTCACTTTATAATATCATTACCATCAGACGCTGAAACTTACCATGAGCCAAGTTAAATATCTGTTTTATTTTAGGAGATCTTTTTTTCCCCCTTTCCCTTGCACTATAGACAGCCGTTTGTACTCTAGGAAGTTTAACACTTTCATAAAGCGATACATTGGATGTTCTGTTTTTTGTTTTAATGTTATTTATGTAGAAATATTTGCCCAGGGTTCCGATGTGTTTGTTTTTATACTTGTATGACTGGAGGTCTGTACCTAAAAATTTACATGGCTACATGTTCTCTCACAAAATCCAGCATGCAGATTTCAGTCTGTGTCTAGCAAGCATGGGTATATATGTGTGTATTTGTGCAGTGTATGTATGTCTGCAACACTGTTACATGGAAAATGAGTATTAACACAATTCTGTAATGCATCAGTGTTACAATATAGGTAAACATGTTAATTATATACCATACTTAAGCGTATTTTTTATAGGCTGTATTCTTTAAATGATAGGTCTTTCGTTAACTAGACTGGAAACAAGACAAGCAAACAAACAACTTTGTAAATAGTACTGAATAACTTTACATGGTAAATTAAGCAAATAAGCCACAAAATGTCATGTGAGTATTTTGTCTTAGTTTAAATTATTAAAATATTCTCCTGCTGCCATCAATTAGGTTGGCTTGTGGCTTTCTAAACATCAACAATTTTCATATTCTCACAAATGTAAATATTGTGTCTGATATGCAATATGTTACTAGTTAACTAATAAACATTACACTATTGTTTATTGTACAAATTCTTATCAATTTCCTTTTTAGAATATTCATAATTTCTTTTTGTTATTGTGCAGATGCTTTTTCTCGTCTTTTCTAATCAGTCACAATGAAATCATTCACCTGACTGCTTTTAAAAAGTACCTCTATTGCTGCAACCTTTTCTCATTGTTTTTGTTTCTATTACTTTAAGTTTACTTTAAATGTACTGTAGATTAACAAACTGAGAGGGGACACACATGGAATTGTGTTCAGCCCTCATTAAGGTTGCCCCCCTCTGCTGGACAGTAACAGTACTACTGCCCTGCGCTTCTCTCAGGAGAACCATTCTACTAATTGCTACACTAAAATGTATCCTGTCTCCATTGTACAAGAGCCAGTATCAGCTCATTTTCTCAACAGAAGTGAATTTGTAGCTAATTATATTCTAAGTAGTTAAGCCTTTTTGCTGCTTGTTTTAATAACTGCAACAATCAAAACATTTGGTTTTTATAACCAGTAATGCATTTACAACATGGCTAATCTGGGGAATTTACAAGAATAATTGCATAATTTCATTCTCATGAGTTAAGCAACTTTTCAATTAAAGACCCGACTAGACATTTGCTCAGCATGCACTGCACTCATTTCATGATATAAAGACCTATTAAGTGATCAAGTTTTATGTTATAGGAGATACTATGTCAAATATGGAGTTAGAAACAAGCAGTAATAATTAATTCTATCCCTGCAGTACCTTTTCTATAATAGAGCAGGAGATTGGGTTTGTTCTTGTCATTAGTAGCCTTCCCTCTAAGTCTGCTGTAGACTGCAGAGAAGTATAAAACCTCATGCATCTTCTATGAGTCAAACTCTGCCAAGACCCGCTACTTTTCTCTTACTACACTAAGCTCTGTGAAGCGCTGACAGCGGCTTGAGTCTACCTGTCACCAGTCCAGCATTGCAGACATACAATCTCATGTATCGTAGTACTTATGCATGTTTACCTCTGCTGGCATACAGTCCAAGCCACTCGTGCACAACATATCTTCAACAAAACGTTAAGAAATTGAGAAATTCACCTCATTCCTGCTCCAACATGCTTAGTGCTGTGATTTATAGTGGCTCATGCAGGCCAGTCTGTGTCTGCAGAATCCAGTCTGCTGCTCCAGAGTAACCACACAAGAATAAGACCTCCATTCAGTAGTGTGAGGGCATCAGCTATTTAGTAGTTCAGACTGAGACACCTGCAGTAAAGGAAGAGACAAAATGCGTAAAGCATCTTTAAGTGGCTGATAATGAGTTCACCTCATGAATGGAATGTGATCCCTCATACCGCTTAATCTATCCTAAATCAATTTTTAATTATGTAAGCCTATAAGACAAGGCAATAAGCATTTAAAGTAGTATTGGTATTGAATGTAGTTGTAATAATTATTAATATTTAGGGATAATTTTGACATATCTGTCATTACTGTAGATATTGATTTTCTGTCACTTCGTATTGTTTTGCATTATGATGCGTTATATGCATTTTTGTATCCACATGTTGTGTTGCTCTATGGAAGCAAAGTTAATTTGTGGGTGTGTCTTTGGTTCAGACTTACATGTCTTACTTTAAGTTTATTTTCACATTTACAATTATACAAGCAAAGCAAAGATATTAAACAACATAGTGCACGGACAGGCAGAAAACCCACTAGGCTTATTTTAAGCTTCCATCTAAATAATGTTAAAATTTCACAATGTTATAGAGAAATATATAGCTCGTTCTAAATTAGTATTGGATTGATAACCATTCAGTTTTGTGCAGACATGCGTATACTTTGGTGATCCCCTAACTTTTTCTCTTGCCCCACTATGAGGTTGACATTTGTATTCCAGAATGAAATACCTTATTTTACAACTACTGGTTGGAATGCTGCAAAATGTTCTCTAGACGATAAATTCTAAGGACTTTGGTGGTTTTCTGACTTTTCCTGCTAAATTTTTTCAAAGAAAAGCTTGACATGTACTGGATAGATTGGCAAAAGATTTTGACATCACCTGTGTCAATTTACCTGCAAAACTAATTACATTCCAATTAGCCTAGTTGTACTTTGTGTGTAGTGCTAATTAGCTAATGTATGCATTCTAACAGACTAAACTAAGATCACTGGTTTTCCAGTGAGGTAATGTTAGCAGAAGCAAATGCCTTCAATGGTGGAAGCTGACTTGGGTTTATAAGGCAGACCAGTAGAATATATTGATGTTAAATCAATCGTAATATGACCTAAGTGGAATTTTTTCCTGGTTTTAAAGGCTGCATTACAGTAAAGTGATGTCCTTTTCTGATCATACTAGACTGTTGCAATTTTTCCCTTATTTTCCTTTACCCACTTAGTCATTATATGCGCATAACTGATGATTATTTATCCTAAATCTCATTGTGTCAACATTTTGTGAAAGCACCAATAGTCAACACTACTGAATCGTTGTGGTATCAATATCAAGGTATTTGGTGAATTTCGTGATATTTGATTTTCTCCATATCGCCCAGCCCTATAGACCGTTTAACGTTTTGGTAAATATTTCTACAGTATGAAACCTGTCTCTATATTGCACATTGCATATAATGCAATGTGTTATAAAGTGAAGGAAAAAAGTATTTGATCCCCTGCTGATTTGGTACGTTTGTCCACTCACAAAGAAATGATCAGTCTATAATTGTAATGGTAGATTTATTTGAACGGTGAGAGACAGAATAACAACAAGAAAATCCAGAAAAGGCATGTCAAAAAGGTTGACTGATTTAATTGATTGATTTGCATTTTAATGAGGGAAATAAGTATTTGACACCCTCTCAATCAGAAAGATTTCTGGCTCCCAGATATCTTTTATATAGGGAACAAGCTGAGATTAGGAGCACATTCTTAAAGGGAGTGCTCCCCTTAAAGACAGAAGCACCAAAGCAATTATTCAATCATATTCCAAACTCTCCACCATGGCCAAGACCAAAGAGCTCTATAAGGATGTAAGGGACAATATGATAGACCTACACAAGTCTGTAATGGGCTAGAAGACCATTGCCAAGCAGCTTGGTGAGAAGATGACAACAGTTGGTGAGATTATTCGCAAATGGAAGAAACACAAAAGAACTGTCAATCTCCCTCGGCCTGGGGCTCCATGTGAGATCTCACCTCATGGAATTGCAATAATCATGAGAACAGTAAGGAATCATCCCAGAACTACACGAGAGGATCTTGACAATGATCTCAAGGCAGCTGGGACCATAGTCACCAAGAAAACAATTGGTAACCCACAACGCAGTGGAGGACTGAAATCCTGCTGCGCCCACAAGGTCCCCCTGCTCAAGAAAGCACATATACATGCCCGTCTGAAGTTTGCCAATGAACATCTGAATGATTCTGAGGACAACTGGGTGAAAGTGTTGTGGTCAGATGAGACCAAAATGGAGCTCTTAATAATAATAATAATAATAATAATAATAATAAAAATAATAATAATGCATACTTTATTAATCTCACAAGGGGACATTACAATTTACACTCAGTTGTTATTACAACTCAACTCGCCAGCTTTGGAGGCGCAATGCTGCCTATGACAAAAAAACACATGGCCAAGGCAACAATGGAGTGGCTCAAGAAGAAGCACATCAAGGTCCTGGAGTGGCCTAGACAGTCTCCAGAGCTTAATCCCATAGAAAATCTGTGGAAGGAGCTGAAGGTTTGAGATGCCAAATGTCTGGATTGAAACCTTAATGACTTGGAGAAGATCTGCCAAGATGAGTGGGACAAAATCCCCCCTGAGATATGTGCAAACCTGGTGGCAAAATACAAGAAACATTTCAATTCAATTCAATTCAATTTTATTTATAGTATCAATTCGTCTGACCTCTGTGAATGCCAAATGTACAAAATCAGCAGGAGATCAAATACTTTTTTCCCTCACTCTAGTCTGCTTATAATGCACTATATGTATAGTTATAAGCACTCATGAATAATCATAATGCTTTATAACTATAATCATAACACATTTCTAAACCATTTTATAATGACTTATAAGGTTAAGTATCGTAATACTGGATTTCTGGTTATTAGGGCGTGGTGAGCGGCTCCTTTTGTTCTGTTGTTAATCCTGGAACAACTACTATTTAAATAATCCCAATTGGAGGAAAAGTATCACAACTTCAAACAGTGGTTGTAATACAAGTTACTATGCTCCCACACGCAGCAATATGTTAAAACCGCCAGCTCCCATGAGATTTGTGTCTATCTCGCAATGTTAATGAGAGCAAAAGATATTTTGTGTACCCGCCCTTTCTTGGCTCATGCTACACTTTTCACCAACTTTCTTTAAATTGGGCCACTAGTTTTTCTGTAACCAAAGGAAAACGTTTATGAATAATGAAAAAGAGCGTATTTCCCCTTTAACTAGTATTGGTATGGCATTTTGATTGATGAAATGCCAAGCCAGTCCACAGAGTCAAAGATCTTTCACCATAAAAGATTTTCAGATGTTGTCAATGTTTTAAAGAATGTCGACAATACTTCAAGACCAAAGCTAACAAAAATGAAAGCACATGATCTGTTCCTGTTCTCCCAGCTATCACTCCTGAACATAGCTTTTGTGTTGTTTTTACAAGGTATGAACCTCGCCTGCCGAATCCTTTGAAGAATAGGAGTGAAGGAGACAAAGGAAGCTGTAGATCCACTGCCGTTAATGTGGCAAATGGTTCAAATTTAGTCTAGCATCATGATATGGAGAACACATGTGGCCGTTATCCTACTGTGTCAGAGCACTGGTTCGTGAGGGAGATATGATCAAACACCACTTGAGACTCTGCTAAGGCCTGCACTGATGAGCCGGCTCCTCCGACAGCTGCATGAAACAGATTACTGGCCTGCCTTCTCTGAAGTGATGGGTTATTTACTTCTCATAGGGGTAGCTGATAGCAAGACATGCTACATTTTTATGTTTGGTTGAAATAATCTGTTTAGGATGGTCCTGTCATCTTACAATTGCTTATGAAGCTTGGAACAGTAGAGACGTCCTTGAATACACTTGATGAGAATTATATCTGTGGCACATTCAAACTAATGCAAAAAGAACTAATATTTGATTGTTCACTTGCCAGGAGATTTTGGACTGGATCTTTCAGTGTCAAATATCAAAAGCCATGTAGCAGGTCTAGTATTACAGCAGTTCCAAGCCATGAGCTTCAGTTTTATCTGACTACCGATTTTTTCCCAATTCTCATGATCAAAACCATATCAACAAGGTTTGTTATGCAACTGCATATGATATAGACTAAATATGGAAATTCTAAAACACCATCTCTGCATGCCATCTCAAAGCACCAACACTAAGACTGGTATTTTAAGTGCTATAATTCTGTCAACACCCATCCACAGCTAGGATATTATGTGGATTTATGCATTGTGATGGGAAATTGAAAAAAGACGACCAAAGTATTTGGACACTAAACATAGGAGAAAAAAGTAAAATACAGTCACGGCAGAAACACACCGTGAATAGCCGTAAAGTGCCGTGAAGCGGAGCTATTTTCCCTTTGGCGCCCATGTTATCAAATCTGTGTGGCCACAAAGGATGCGATCAGGCGAAAAAGTCTCAAATTACATTTCCGATCTTTAAACGTTATTTTTTTAAATTAAGGTAGGTCTTAAATTTTGAGGTGATACCTAGTTACATTAGAAATAGCTCCCCACAGAATATGCTTATTTAAATATGGTTTGGTCTGTGGTCCAGACTCAGTCCAGCTCGTTCTTTTTTTGTAATGTTTTGATTGGTTCTCCACAGACCACCTGCTCTCACAAACAGGATTAAAGAAGTTCCTCAAAACATACAGGTGACGCAAGAACAGAAAAGACATAAAGCATTTATTTTTCTGATTGTTGATATAATCTGGATAATTATGTGTATAGTACGGACCCACAATGGACAATAAGCTATTATACATGAAGTACAGGAGCGGAAGTTTAATTTAGTGACCGCATAGCTGGAGTTAACAATTTAATTGACTGTTTAAGTTGTTGAATGGTAGATATACTGTAACGTGTAGACCATGTGTCCCCTAACACTAACTATAGCCTACTCTGTGAGTGAGAACAACCAGAAGAGCCTTAACAACTCCAAGAAACTTGAAATTGATATTCAAATTCTTTTTAACAGTTTTACCTAATGTAATGTGTAACAGTTCATTGCTGTTAATTTGATTAATTTATGAGATTGTATATAGCCTTTTATATAGCCTATGATTGTTGTATGGAGTTCTAAAAGCAAAAATATCCCTCAAACACAAAGCTCAACCCCAATGTGCATTTGTTTTCTTGTGGAAATGTATGAAATTTTCTCTGTCGAGGTCCTTTAAAAGTTCCTAAAAAGCCAAACATTTGATTTTAAAAAGTGTGCAGCAAGGTTTGACCAGATATGCCCACTTTTAAATCTGTGTAGTCTTAATGTTTATTGTAAACATTTTGAGTGGTAATAAAACATAATCAGTTTTCTTCCCCATGTGTGTTGAGGGGCTTGAATTTAAATCAAAGAACATATTTTTCCCCTCTCAAAGCACTTGCTGACTTAGTAGCGTTGTAGCTACTAAGTGGCTAATCACTGCAGGTCTAAAATCATATGTGTGTATATAGCAACTATCAAAACATATTGTGATTTGAAATGTTAACCTATCGTTAATTTCAGGTTTCCAGTGCTAGACATGTTATGTTTTTTTTTATCCAAGGGGCATTTTCTAATGCTTTCCGGGCCTGGCGCTGTTGTCAGAGCTCAGTGCTCTGTTAGCAGACAAGTTCTTTCCATCAGTGTTTACCAACACAAAGCCTACACACCCCAGCAGAAGTTGTATTATGGGGGAAACAACAGAGGGAGTAGCAGTGTGGGGGAATGGAGGGAGCTTTGAATCCTCCTCCCTTTTCTTTTTCATGTCTGCTTAATGTTGCTTAATGTAATTTTCTCCCCCATCTCTTTCTTTTTGTCTCCCTTTTTTAGTCATTCATGTTTGCCATTATTATTTCAGGGAGGCAACCAGACGGCCACTGTGCTCACTCTGTGCGCCATGATGGACTTTAATTTGATGCAGGAGACGTGCCAACTGGCCATCCGGGACGTAGGTGGTCTTGAAGTCCTCATTAACTTGCTGGATACAGATGAAGTCAAATGCAAAGTGAGTAGCTGTGCCAAAGCTAGACCTGGTTGACATGTAAACATAAACATTGCCGGTCGTGTGTGCCAGACTGTGTTTCAGTTAGTGCAGCACCAGTGCTGAGTAGAGAGTAGGCCTTTAAAAGACACGGGGTAGCAATTGTTCTCCAGTGTGCCCTAATGACTCGTTGGTTCTTTATAAACTTATTTTATTATGGCTTTTTGTCCTATCTATTTTTAGTAGAAATGTGGTTAAATGTTTGGCTAGTAGATATTACTGTATGTACTCTTACAGATGGATACCTTGTATTGGAATAGGCACAACCATCTCTTTTCCATAAAACCAATCAGTTTTAAAATATCTTTCTAAGTATGAATGTTTATCTTGTGTGTTTTTAGATTGGATCTCTGAAAATCCTGAGAAAGATAAGTCACAATGTGCAAATTCGTCGAGCCATTGTTTACATGGGAGGCCTGCAGAGCATTGTGAAGATACTGGACTCACCAGTCAAGGACATCAAGGCCTTAGCTGCTGAGACCATCGCTAATGTGGCCAGGTTCCGCAGAGCCAGGAGAACCGTCAGGCAGTATGGCGGTATCAAAAAACTGGTGAGCATAAACACAGAACAATATAACTTCAGGTTCAGTGGAAAACAGTCACTTAAAAAAGTCTCTGTAATGCCCATGTGAAGATCTGATCTTTCTGTACTAATGTCCTATGGGAGCAGATTTTCTATAAATTTACACACTTATCTGTTTATGTGTGTGCCAGTTAGTTTGTGAATAAGTACAAACTTTTTTGAACTAAACCGCAGACACCTTGGAACTTTTGGAAAAACAGGATGGTGCCTTATTGCGATGTTATCCACATACAGTATTACCGTTGCTATTTTCTTTAAAGTGTAAAACACATATCCAGAGTTTACTGAACTACGTTTAACTGCACAGCAAATAAATTACCCATTCATGCCTGTTTCACACTGAATGTAATTGCCGGATAGTGGCCCATCCATCCTTTTTCACCCAGTCTTTGAAACCAGCAGAGTGGGGGCTGTAGTAAAACAGATAGAATGTCCCCTACATCCTCTGACCTGCATTTAACTGTATTGCACTG
The DNA here is from genome assembly GCF_013103735.1 of Etheostoma cragini. Lineage (NCBI taxonomy): Eukaryota > Metazoa > Chordata > Actinopteri > Perciformes > Percidae > Etheostoma > Etheostoma cragini. The sequence goes on along the minus strand of NC_048428.1, from coordinate 3,404,282 downwards.
TTTGTTGACAAAGGGACCTGTGATTAAAGCCTCCATTCCTTGTATATTTTACTCAGTCCCAAATCGGATGTTCTCATGTGCAAGTCACTCACGGAGGCAGATTAATTTCACGCTATGCTATGAGACCACCTTTGAACTGTGCTGTGTGTAATAGCTTTGCGTGCTCTGTCTCACTGGCCAGGAACTATGGATTAGAACATTGAATGATGGCCATAAACTGTCACACTGGGCTTTTCAGGCCTAACATCAACATCTATCCTGACAGTTTTCCACTCCTAGCATCTCTGGCTTTTTCATCCTTGCAGACCCAGTGGTAATAGAATTTTAATTACACCCTTAATCACAGCCAACAACTGGCTTTTCCCATCTGGAACCATCCATTATCACTCTAATCCTGCAAGCAAACTTTTCAGAGTCCTTGAATTTATGACATGTTCACAGAGTGTGTGTGTGTATGGACGTTTTCTGCTTATACATGTGTGGTCTGGCTGCTTATTTGCACATAATTGAGTTCAATTCAATTTTATTTATAGTATCAATTCATAACAAGAGTTATCTCGAGAAATTTTACAGATAGAGTAGGTCTAGACCACACTCTATAATTTACAAGGACCCAACAGTTCTAGTAGTTCCTTCCAGAGCGTGCAACAGCGCGACAGTGGCGAGAAAAAAATCATTTTTTAGGAAGAAACCTCGGACAGACCCAGGCTCTTGGTAGGCGGTGTCTGACGACAGGTTGGGGTTAAAATGAAGAGTGGCAATAACACTAACATAAATTAGTAGTTTGTAGTAGTTCTTTGTAGTAGTTCATGGCATAGTAGGGCACTGTGTGGCATTACAAGGCACATCAGGACGTAGCAGGGCACCGCAGAGCGTAGCAGGATGTAACATGGCATTGCAGAACATAGCGGGACCATGGCGACAGCTGCAAACATGATTTTGGAGCCTCCCTGATCCAAGGAAACATGCTGGCCGAAAAGAACATAAGGACTCCGGGGAATGACTCCCCAGAGCTAGGTTAGTAACAAGCATTTCAGGGACAGGGATGAACACAAATGGAAAGATAGAGGAGAGAAGAGAGTAGTTCAGTGTGTCAAAGGAAGTCCCTCAGCTGTCTAAAACTATTACAGCATTTACACACAGTTTCATGTTTGTTTTATCCACATGTACGTCTGGGTCCGTCGTCTCACCTGCTCAGGTAAAGCTGCTGGACTGTGTCCCTAATTTAGCCAAGCTGACTGCAAACCAGGAGAAGGATGTAGAGGTGGCTCGTTGTGGTGCTCTGGCACTGTGGAGCTGCAGCAAGAGTACTAAGAACAAGGAGGCCATTCGTAAAGCTGGGGGTATCCCTCTGCTGGGACGCCTGCTCAAGTCTCCCCATGAGAATATGCTTATTCCTGTGGTGGGCACCCTGCAGGAGTGTGCCTCAGAGGTGAGAGACCACATACTATATATTGTTTTTAAAGGTAACATATTATGCTTTTCTGTGTTTTCTGTCACATCTACAACGTTATCAGGATGGATTTAAATGTTGAACATGGCCGAAATGTTCAAATAACGAAGTTAACATATTTTAAACAAATCCCTGGGAGCTAGAACTTTCAGGTTTCTACTTTTACTACTACTACTACTAGGACATGTCAGGTTGTGTAATATTTGGTTGAGAAACATTTATTGGGGATTAATCACAGTACAAAGTCCTGCTCCATTGCAGTAGCTCCAGCTTCAACTAGTGAAACACGGAGCAGAGGCTCCGGAGATTCCATGAAACACGGTGGGCAATCAGAGCAGACTGGGAGCGTAAGGAAACAGGCGCTCTGACAAAGCACTCTTCCAGAGGGTGAATACAGATGTAGCAGCTAACAAACAGAGCTCCAGACTAACTCTGTGCCTTGGTTTTCTCTGGTGCACCTAACTTTATTTAGGTGCATCACCACTAAATTTAGGTGCAACCAAAGTTTTCCTTGCGTTGCCGTTACCGCCACAATTTCAAGGTCACCTTTTTATCACGCTGCATTTAAATTCATGTACATATTATGTAAATTATTTTAAACAAGAATAAGTTGTAATTAACTACTTGTTTTTATTTGAGGCACAATTATACTTTATATAAAAATATATTTAAAAAAGAAAAACGTTTAAAGTGCTTCACTGAGCTGCCAAACTAAAACATTTTAAGCAAAATAGAAAGTGCTACTGTTTAAAAGTACTTGAACCTGAACTGAGACCTAACATTTCATGGCTTAAAGTATTAAAGCGGACCCCCCCCCCCCCCCCCCCCCCCCCCCCTTGCTGTTGCATGCCCCTCACATGGCCAAAACCTGTAATTTGGCCTTCTTCCCCTTTGGCCTTGGCTAAACCAGCCTGCCACACTCCCTAGCATCAAATTTCTTCCCAGATTTAAAATATACAGCTGCAACACATGTAAATGAAAATTGTCTGAAATAAATAGCCTAGGATATATTTAAAAAAGAATAGGAATCTCTGAGAAAGCTCCTTCACTTGTTTTCAGCAACAATAACCGATTGATTAAAAGAGAGAGAGGGTGCCCGGATAGCTCAGTTGGTAGATACAGTATATGTAGAGGTTTAGTTCTCCATGCAGTGGGCCCGGGTTCGACTCCGACCTCCGGCCCTTCCCTGCATGTCATTCCCCCCTCTCTCTCCCCTTAGATGTCGTAAGCTTTCCTATCAAAATAAAGGCCGAAAATGGAGACAAAAAAAACTGTCCGTTGTGTCTCTCCATGTTGCAGGGGAGCCGTGTGTGAGTGAATGGGGCTGCGCAGAGACTAAGAGGAGCGATACAAACACAGGCACAGCTTCACAGATGAAATGGGTCATGTAACGCAACATTAAACCGTATCGATATAAATGACATTGCTTTTTTTATTGAGAGGCAGCGGATGCGAGGACATTAGGTGCACCGGTGCGACATGGGAAAGATTTTACTCACACCCTTACAAATTCTGGTCGTATTCTAGGTTTAGAGCACTGATAAAGCATGTAAACATGTTTGAGTACAGACACAAAATGCAAGTATAATCCTGAAAATGTTGTATAATAGTTGCCCTTTAATCTTGCTTAAGTTGTCAAGCCATGCACTGTGTAATAAAACCTACAATTTTGATTCTGTAAGACATTAAAAATGCAATGCATTGATAAATAAATAGTGTAAATAATGTTGAATGATTTAAGGATAAGGCTGTTGATTTTCAAACAATTGTATTGTCCACTCATTTAATGAAAGACCCAAAGCAACAATGAATTGATCCTACAGCCCTCTCATTTAAACTATCATAATGAGATTGCAGCAGGGTCTACAGATAACCAAAAATGGTGCATACAGAATAAAAAAAGATGCAAAAGTAAAAAAGTGTTTAACATAAAAATATTTTAGGGTGGAAAATAATGATAAAAGAAAGAAAGAAAAATACTGGACACATAAAATATATAGTAGACATAATTGTTAGTGAATGTCAGTCAGTTCATGTGGTCTTTTAATTGTTCTGTCAATACAGGAAAGCTACAGGAGTGCCATTCAGACTGAGGGCATGATCAAGGATTTGGTTAAAAACCTAAGCAGTAACAATGATGAGTTACAAATGCACTGTGCCAGTGCAATCTTCAAGGTACCTGTTTTCCACACTTCTGCGCTTGTTCTACGCATATTCTATGAAAAAATCAACACCAGAGTTGTCACGTGATCTAATAGTGGACTAGTTTGGCAAAGGGCGAGCTCCGTTTAGTGCACTGCTTTTTTATGCTTTTGAAGATATTGACCAGAGATATTTTTGCTCAGCCAGGACAAGAAACATTCTGGATGTTGACAATACAAAAGTTAGCGGCCGGTGGAGATATTAAGCAGCACATGCACTGCTGCTGTGAACGTGGCAGAAAAGCAACAGACTTACTTACTAGTCAAGAACTAATTCTGGCAGGCTAACACACTATATGCATCTAATGTAAATGATCACGCATTTTTTATAGATTTGAAAAACTGTTACAAACTATAGGGAACCACAATATTGTTCTAGGGGGCTATTTTAATTTGATAATGGATCCAGTTTTGGACTACAGAGGGGTTGCAGCACACAGGGCCCCCAGAGCCTCTCTCACATGACAGAGGATGTCTACGATTTTATGCTTTGTTGATATTTGGACAATTATAAACCCAGCTAGGAAAGACTATACATTTTTTTTGTCAGTGCAAAAGACACATTTTTGTTATACTTTTTTTAAATGTTCAAATCACTGGCTCCCTCCGCTATAGGATGTGTGATAGGAAATATCGTAATCTGCGCAGATGTGCCTAGACCTGCTGCTTCAAAGTGAGAGAAGGTGCTCTTATAGGTGGCGCCTTAACTTCTCCCTTCATCAGGAGCCGTAAATATAGAATGGCTTAGGTAGGAGCTAAAAGCTTACTTGGCGATGAATTCGGTCCTGAGTGTCATCTTCATGGAGGGCCTTACCGGCTGTGATCCAGGGGCTGATTATACAAAATGCTTCATTTTGTAAGAGGAATAGTGTAAAGCAGTGTTAGAACTTGGGAGTAAAATCAAACACCCTGAAATGGAGATTAAGTGAAGAATGTCACAGGATGGCCTGAGAATTAAAATGCCATTATTACAATATTCTATCTCAGAAGTTTGAATTAAATTTATTCAGGGAAAGACAAAATTATTTTGAACCGGGAGACAAAGCAGGAAAATTACTCAATACATAATACGGAGGGAATCGGCTTCCACTATTTCTGCAGTCAGATCCAATTCTGGAGATGTTATTACTGCAACTGTAGATATTAACAAGCGTTTTGAAGAATTTTACACTGATCTCTATAGGTCATTATCTACCTCTACTAGAAATTTGTTCCTTCATATAGCCACTAGGCCTTCCTAAACTGACCAAAGAGCAAAAAGAACTCTAAAAGCTGATTTGACTATAGAGGAAATTAAAGAGGTAATGGTTCTGTGGGTTATGACCCAGGGTCTGATGGCTTCACAGCAGAATTTATTAAGACAAGTAAAGTTGCTGGAGACTGTAAGAATTACCGCCGAATTTCCCTAATGCAGTTCGACGTTAAGATTATTTAAAAAAAAAAATAATAATGTTATTAATTCTCTAGTTCATCCTGAATAGGTGGGGTTTATTTGCAGGCGGAGCTCTTCAGATAATATTATCTCAATAATATTTTATGGTCTGTAGCTGATAGACAATCCCCAATAGCTTTATTTTCCTTGATGTCGAATAGGCATTTGGCATTTGGGGCCGGCAGCATTATTATGAAGTGAATTAAGGTGCTGCATAATCACCCAGAGGAAAAGGTGCAAACTAACGGGTTCATTTTTGAGTATTTTGCTCTTGAAGGGGAACAAGACAGGGCTCACCTCTTTCTCTTTTATTGTTTGGTTTAGCCATAGAGCCTTTGGCAGCCGCCATAATGGGGAGACTAACTTTCTAGTTGTTATGGTAAGAGTTTTAGTACACAAATGTGTCCGAACCTAGCAGATCAAATCCTGTCCACTCGGGATCATTGACTCTTACTCTAAATTTTTAGGTTACCCTTTAACAGCTCAGTGCCCCATAACAGCCTTCCAATCAGGTGCATTTCAGTGGCCAAAGCAAGGTATCATATATCTGGGTATCTTATTCCCTCTCTAGTTAAAAAAACCTAGTTAAAGTTAATTTGGTACCATTATTTAATAAAATCTCTTGTGATGTTAATAGATGGGCAACTAATAGATGGGGTGTATGTTGCAGATGTTATGTTTTGTATGTTGGTAAAAATAAATATTGTTAATCACAAGAAAAAATCCACAGAATTGGAGAAAAGGACACCAAGATAAACAGACCTTGGACCTTGTCTCTAGAGGATTCTATGTAGATCTTGACCCTCTCTCTTGCTTTGCAGTGTGCAGAAGACAAACAAACTCGTGACCTGGTGCGTAAGTACAGGGGCCTGCAGCCGCTGGTTTTACTGTTGAGCAAGTCGGACAACAAGCAGCTCCTGGCCGCTGCCACTGGAGCCATCTGGAAGTGTTCCATCAGTATGGAGAATGTGGCTAAGTATGCTGGGACTCAGGGTCTCACCTTATTACCTCTCATTAACACACAAATCCTCTCACACACACATTAACACACACACACTTAACATACCAGGGACACAGAAACGCATTGCCGCCATATCTTTTGGGTAGTATGACTATGTGTTTGTTATTAGTAGTAACAGATTAGTATGACTTTGAGAAATCAATCATTGTTCATAGGAACAACAATCTATTAAGCCTCATTGTAAAATAACTTTTGGAAAAGATGTTTCCTAACATAATGTGGTTAACAGCAGTGTTGAACTATGTGAAAACAGAACACCAAAAGGGGTTCAACCGACTTGCGTGCATTATGGTCGTCATGCCAATATCACATATCTTACTTTAATGGAGGGCTTTTAGTCATTCACGACTAGCTTTGTCACTTTTTCCACTCATATGGTGTTGTCATATCTCCCTTTCCTTTACCATTGTTTCTGGTTGAAGTAATTATTTGTATAAAATGTAAAGTTTTTGTAAGGATTCTATTAGCTCTGATCTTTTATGTGAGTATTTGCTGCTAGAATACAATCTTTTTCCATCGCTAACAAAGTCAATATGCTGATTTTATAGACTTTAGTGATGTGTTAGTAAAGGACTGTTATTTACCCAAACGTATGCATACGGAAAGAATCAGCCTTGAAATGCTGGTTTTCTAATATCCAAAGACGCTGGCTGACACAGAGTCCTTAATCATTTGTCATGTAAAGCCGTGGTTTATTTAAGTGTCATTTAACCCGCTTCCTTCAGCAGTGACATTTCTGGAATGGTTCTTGACTTGTACTTTAGTGTCAGATGAATTAGTAATATTCCCTCTAAAATAAATAATACCCAGAGACCGTACCCTGGCAGCCCCATACATTTCCACCAGCGTTTTCTTGAAAGAATTATTTAGTTGTATTTGTTTTCTTATACAGTGTGAGGCCGGGGACATAATATATAACCCACATGCAGTAATTCAATACCATGGGAACATATTAATCAATTCAAAACCTATTTTCTCCAGTGTAGCCAAGAAACTGATAAGACATTGTCTTTTAATAATTTTATGATAAATCATATTTTTGAAGCTCAGGATTATGTGCATATGCCTTACTTCTGACTCAGACGTGCTGTATAGTTTGAGTTGCAGTGGCATTCTAAAAATAACAAAAAGGAGCAGTAGCACTCACAGTGATCTTTCTTCACTTCATATATCCTAACTGACAGAATGATATCCTACATTTAAAGTCTAAGTTAAGTCCTTCCAACTGGAACTGAGTGTCTCCTGCCGCATCGAGTTAAGAGAGGATTCCTTCACATTCCTGTAGAGCAAAGATGGATCAGATCAGATCACTGTCTATTTAACTGATGTCATGAAAGAAAATTATTTGGGGAAATATTATTTATTTAAATGATTATTATAATTTAATGAATAAAGATACAGGCATGGCTGTTACTCTTTAGACAGACAGTTCTGTTTTCATGGTAAAAAAATCAAGATTTTTTATTAATTAACATAAATGTTCTTTTAAAAACAACAAGATTGGCACATATTTGGATCCCGATTGACTTCAGCATGGCAGAATGTTAAAATAAGTTCACTGTCCACGCTTAATGTGGCAGCTTAATATGTCAGTTCAGGCTCTCTACCATATGTAATGACTTGTCACACTGTTGCTATGTAAAATACTTATATTATTACTGATAATAACAATACAAGAAATAACTATAAAGATGCCATTAATCACATTTAGTGACACTTAATTTACAAACAATAAAAAACATTTGGTTTCCTTCAATCTAAATTTAACATGTGATAAAGTTACCTCAGTAAGAGTGCAAAAATATGAATAGAGTTCTCATTTTGTGGTTCCTTTCCTGTGTGTATTGTGTTTTATTTTGTTTTTGGAGGATATGGGCAGTTGGGTGTGAGTGAAGGTTGCGCTTTGCCCACCCCCTTAAGAGGAAACCTGCATGATGCACAGCAACTGTTTTTAATGCAGATTTCCATGTGTAAGTGGATATGTTTATTCACACTCTCTTAGGCTTTTTTGAATCACTTAAAATGTCTAGGTCAGGCAAAAGCCTGGAATACAGTGACCAAGTCATTACTGTCAAAAAAGAAAGGCTGCTAATGGTAACAGGGTTTTAGGAGCATGCGCTTATTTCAGAATGAATCATAGGTGAGTGGTTTACTGAAATGAAAATCATTTTAGAATATATTTTGCTACAGCAGTAATAAGAGGCCGTGTTTTTCTCTTTTCTTTCACTAAGTAAATGATCAAATGAAACAGACCTTGTGGCCTATTGCAAACAGTAATTTTTTCTTTTATGTGAGTGATGATTTGTGCGGTCTGGACAGTATACAGGTCGGGGGGACATCCACTTAAGACAAGTAGTAGCATGTGTTAGCTATTTTCCTGATTAATGAAGCATCAAAATGAGAGATGATTGATGCCCTGAAATATAATTACATTTATAACTTAAATGTGTTTGTTTAAAGACCACATAAGTGTATGTTTTTCGTAGGACCATTACAGAGAGGGCTATACCTGGGCCAAGCTTATATGTGAATACTGAGTACTATGATGCTTTTGTTGAAGTCCCGATGGAAACACTAAACATTATTTTGTGCAGATTTATGGACAAATCGATATGTGGTCTCTTGAGCCCATATACTGAGGTGTTATGGACACACAACACTGCTGTAAAAAGCCTTAACAAAAGAGTGAGGAAATAACTTTGCAATGGAAAGTTACAACTGCCAAGTCCCAGACTATATTTGCCAGCGCAGTAATGTTTGGGGTCAAGATTGTGTGGTTCGCTTCCAATTACTGACTACCCCACCATCTTACCTCTGTTCCAGCCCTATGATGAGCACACCATAATTGCCCTCCAAATGATACTTCTCCTTCCCTCACAAAGGTTCTGTACTCACCAAAGTTAGTCACTGCTCTGTTGTTTCTTTCAAATTAAATAGATGTCTGTTCAATTTCAGGTTGAACAAGCAACTCTCTCTCTTTTCATGGCCATTGCTAAGCATCTCCCGGTCCCGAAAATGTCTTACTTTGACTTGGGCCTTACTTAAAACACTAGTAAAAGGCAGAATTTAAGCTTTTCTGCACTTTGTTGAGTGTTACTAGTGTAGAAGAATGAGAAAATGAAATGCCAGAGAATCAATCATAAAAATCGGCTGCACAGAAGCCCCACTGTGGTTCCAGTGTGTCTTCTGACAGGCTCTAATAAGCTTCCTCTTGTGTGGAGTCCAGTGTTTGCAGTAGAGGCTGCTTCAGGCAGCCATGTGTAATGCTACTCTTGCCGTCACGTAATTACTTTGGCTGGGATTGGTTTAACAAAAATAGGCATGACTTACTTTTCAGTTATCAAAAGTTATGTCTGTGATTACAAGATAATTCTACTGTAAGGCAAGGCAAGGTAGCTTTATCTGTAAAGCACATTTCAGCAACAAGGCAATTCAAAGTGCTAAACTGTAATGTTGACTGTAGTCAATTGCAGATGAAACTTCAGTGATGGCATAGGAAAACCACTGTTTTTCTTGATGGTGAATTTTACTAAAGTTAACATGGGCAGCTCCTCTGTTGATTAGCAATGTTTTGACTTGCAAGAATAGGCTGTGTGTCGGTGGACCCTTACCAAAACCAAATGACCTTGGCCATCTACAATAGCTTATGGACCATGATGCCAGCAACCGTAACTGTGAATTAAAGCGTTGTAGAACTTAACTGTACATCAGAGGTTTGTTGAGGTTTTAGCAACCACATTATATCCCTTTTAAACGTTTACTGTAGTTTACCACTCTTTAGCATTGGAAAACAAGGCAAAATTACAGGAAAAGAGGGGGTGAGAGTTTCCAAGCCACAGCAAAGCTTTAGTTATGCAAAATACTTACAAGGGACAACTGTGAGCAGCCGTGGGAAAACTGCCTGTTCTGCAGGGTTACAGTAAGAGATCTGTGCCTATGTGGCTAAGGGCACTGTAGCTGCTAGTTGTCACTTTCACACATGCCATCTATCCCTGAAATGTCCTGGAACATTTCCTGAATGGGGGCATGTGAGAAGGAAATTAGGCATTTATCATCTCAAGACCAAGTTATTCAGGAAGTTGCAGGTTTGGACCCAAATGCACAAGAGGAGACAATGAGGTAGCGGGACGAGTTCCAATGATTATAAAATATAATAGTTTAAATACTAGGATGAACTGACACCAGACAAAGGGAGCACACATACTAAATACACAATGAGCTAAACACAAGACCACAAGACAAGGCCCAGCTGGAGTGGGCAGGGAAGTGGAATAAGGAGGTAAACACTGATTTGGTAACAAGACAACGAGGACTGGCAATGCAAGAGCAGGCTATAGAGGCTAGACACAAAACAAGTGTACAAGGGAAGACATGCTGGGCAGGACTACATAAGGTACACGCAGCATAAGAAAAACTGTCATAAGTTTTTAAGAGACCATTACAGGGAAAATGCCAGTATGACTGTGTGAAAAGTGAATGAAAGCAGTGACATTGCAGGGACAAGCACGAAAAGGGTTATGCCCCGTCTGACAAAAGATGCTTTCATGTGGAGCAAGCAGACAAATCACAAGACTGTGCTGATGACATATTTCAGTCCATGACTTGTTTTAGATTACTTGTCTCGCAAACTTGTTTAATAATATATACATTACAGGAACATACGCACCAGACAAAAACAGGTGTTTCTCCGCAAATTTCCTGACAATACCAAGAGAAATCTCCCGCTACATAAATCTTCTTCTTCTGTTAAGTTGTATGGCGGTTGGCATCCTTAAGTCTTGCAATACTGCCATCCACTGGACCCAGCTTATCCAATCTATTCCGAAAATGTTCACAAATGTAATGTGTAGTATGTGTAGTAGTAAATAGCATTTTTAGCCACAAAAAATGTGTGGCTCTATGGATGGCAATCTGTTGGTCTGTCTGTAAGTTAGTCAGTTTAAATTTAAAATGGCTGACTTCCTATTGGATGTAGGATATTCAATTCAATTTCAATTCAATTTTATTTATAGTATCAATTCATAACAAGAGTTATCTCAAGACACTATACAGATAGACCACACTCCAGAATTTACAAGGACCCAACAGTTCTAGTAGTCTCCTCCAGAGCAAGCAACAGTGCGACATGCGATATGGCTGCAAGAAGCATTTTTAAAGTCTTGAAATGATAAATCTGACTACCAAAATGTAATTGATCTACGTGAAATGTGAAGGTTGGATGCACCTGAACGTTAGCACGGTTATTTTGAGCATTGTTGGGGGATGGCAGTAGCTCATTCCGTGTGGAGTTGGGTTGAAGATTGGAGGGTTGCTGGTTCAAGTCCCTGTACAGACCAAAGTATGGTGGGTTGATTGGTGGCTGGAGGAAATGCTAAGTCACCTCTGGGACATTGCCAGGTCTTCTTGAGCAAGGCCCCGTACCCCCCAACCGCTCAGGGTGCTAGACCAGCACTGGCAACCCACTCACTCTGACATCTCTCCATTTGTGCATGAATGTGTGTATTTCAGGCCTGTGTGTAGTGATTACTAACAAAACAGAATGTAAATTATAATTTCCCTCAGTGGGGATCAATAAACAATCAACATTTAGAATGCTGACGTTAGCCATTACCTCAAATAGGCCGTCCCTATGCCTCTCAGAGCTAAAAGCACGGCTATGGGCCTTTTGAATTTTTCTTCATTCATTGATCTCTATCAAACAATGTAAAATGGTTAGTTAATATGATGACTGCCCCTCTTCTTCACCCTTGAAAGGTTTCAGGAGCACCACGCCTTGGAGACCCTGGTTTGCCTGCTGACTGATCAGCCTGAAGAAATTCTGGTAAATGTAGTGGGAGCCCTGGGAGAATTTGCCATGATACCTGCTAACAAGGCCAATATCCGCAATTGTGGAGGCATCAAGTCGCTTGTTAACCTGCTCACTGGAACAAACCAGGCAAGTTCATTTTTCTTGTGCGGCATACAATTTTTTTTAACCATGCTCCTACATTAAATTGATTCACACATGCACATTTTATTGTGTTAATTTCCAGGCGCTGCTTGTGAATGTAACCAAGGCAGTTGGAGCCTGTGCTACAGATATGGATAACATGGCGTAAGTCTCTATCTCTTCCAGGGCATCCAACCAACTAACATGGCCTTTGGACAGTTTACACAAGGCAAACAGCTCCTTGTGAGGTGTCTCTTAAAATGTAATTAGTGGTTTGCTCACTGTCATTACTAAATTACTTCCAAAAACATATTTTTGGTCGTATATTTATGTCATATGTTTTGACAAGGGAATGACACCAATTCCATTATCCAAACAGTATCATTAACCTGTCATGGGCTGATGCTCAAATACATTTTTCTTTTAATTTGTAATCATGCAGGTACTTTTCTCTTTCATCCCTAGCTTAATGACAGATTTAAAAAGCTTTGTTTATTGTACCTGCTGTGTTAAATATGGTTGTGGTGTAATTCCCAGTGTTTTACTGTAGCTTTGTGGTCACTGTCAGGACTTGAGCTGGTCAGGCGAGCATACCTAAAGCCTACCAGGTCCAAGACTACATGGCTGGGAAAGCGCAGTGAACCACAGTCCAGAGCAGTCTTTGTTCTGTGTTCATTTAACCTCACCCTCAATACTGCAGAACGTTGCGGAGCTTCCATCTGTGTCTCATTGCTTTTACAAGGCTGTTCTGGACTACAAGACCCTTCTTAATTAGCAATGGACATAAATACAACTCAATGTCTGAGTTTACATTGTTAGTTAGCTGTTAAGGCTACCATATGAGCCTATTACATTTGTTTGGAAGAAAAAAAAACAAGGGCTTCAATAAAAACTGAAAAAAGCCACTAACTGTGGTAAACTTCACACAATAGGAGAAGTGTTTTACGTTGGTTCATCATGTTCTCAATGTTTTCTCACGTTATGTATATTTTGGCCAGACCTTGTAATTTTTCAGCCTTCACACTTAGCTGTAAACATAAGTTCTTATTTCAATGGCCGCTTGTATGTTGTGTATGTTTTGTGGTGATGGCTTATTTTGAGACCCATATGCGTACAGTAGTTTGCTGAGCAATGATCATAACTCACATTTGATTGTTTCTTGCTCCAACCCAACACGGTTTTTCAGATTTTCAGTAATTAGATGGTATTTGGCTAGCTGACAAATATGATGATGATGTATGCATGATACCAAAAAGTTATCTACAACATTCTTGTCAGTTAACATGACTTCATTTTACCAACAGAAACATTTGCTTTAATACCACCTTCTGTTGATCAGTGCAATCATCCTCTCATCCTGATTCTGACACGGGTCATCCATAACTACTGAAAGCCCTAAACAAACACTGATCACTTTCAAGTTTTCCATGAAATACTCATATGTTTGTTTTCATTCTCAACCAGTAGGCAGTGTGTGGTTAATGACATAGCACTTCCTCCAATGAATCCTGTGTAGCTACAAGAGTGAACACACGTTGTTTAATGCCTCGAGGGTTTGTGGTCTCCTCCTCTAATCCATCACTGTCAGCTGCAACTTCATTGCTAATCTGTTTCATACCTGTTTCATGGAAAGACAGAGCTGTTTTGGCGGATGATATGATGCTTCACTTTTGTTTTTGGTCTGGATTTAAGAGGCCCTGCAGACTGGAATCTGATGTTATGATCCCTGTAGACTGATTTATGTGCAAACGGAAGACAGATGGCGCAAGGGACGTCCCTGATGAGTGTTCGCCCGTTCCCCCGTAACGGAGATACTGTGATTAGAGAGTGTTTAAGTAATTACGACAACATTCAATGTCGGCCTTGTTGGTGGAAGCACACATGGGGAACACGTTACATGTTATTTATACTAGACAACGGGTGCACTGTGGCGTAATTCTTTGGGTTCCCAGACCCTGACTGAAATTTTGACTACAGTCATGTATACAAAATGAAATACAGTTAATGCTGAAGTAAACTTTATTCAGATCCTATGAAATATAGAGCGACCTGTCTTTGGCTCTGTTTGATTTGGAAAGAGGTCCTCTTTTTGGCTTTGGTTGAAAAACAAGCCACCAACACAGAGTGTAAGTTTGTCTCAGTTCCTATTTATAAATCAATGCATGAAGTACTATACACAGATGTAGGTGCGCCAAACTCTGGCCCTAGAAAACGCTGAGCTTTTTGACAGAGAGGGATTTGAGTGAGCAGACAGTGGGTGGGTTTCAGGCCTGGAGAGGAACTCAGAAGATGAACTTGTGATTTCAAGTCAACGCTGAAATCAATCAGCGCTTTGTTCATACTTAGCTGTAGTTGTGTTGAGCCTGCTGCTGGCCTCGCTGATACAGCCAGAGCTCTGAGAAACAAACATGATCAAATAAGTTACACTCTGAAATTATTCAATGAAAGGTCTAAATGAAATTACAATGTAAAACATTTTTGGGTTTTGCTTATTTTGTCCTGTCCTATTCCTTTCTAATTTTTTCCTCCATACTCACACTACTTTCTGTCTCTTTCTACGTCCAGAATCATTGACCAGCTTGATGGAGTCCGCTTGGTATGGTCCTTATTGACAAACCCCAGTGCAGATGTTCAGTCCAGTGCAGCATGGGCTCTTTGTCCATGCATTAAGAATGCAAAGGTACAGTACAGTGAAGTACACTTGTTTTCTGCCTCTGTCCTGTGTCTGTGTGAGTGAAGCACATAAAAGGCACATAGATTGCCTCTAAATCAAAGAGGTCTGCAGAGTTTGTGTGATTTCAGAATGAATAGTTATCCTACTCACAAAACAGAAGCTTGCTTATATAACCACGCTTGTCTCCTAAGCTCTCCTTCTAACCTGCTGCTGCTGGGATGTTAGCAGGAGCAGATCTGTGTCAGAGAGGGCTTACATGAACCTTGGGCTAATATGAAGCAGAGAAGCCTCCCTGGCACACTGGGATTGGTGAAATATGAAGCCAGCAGGGAGAAAGACTGAGTAATATCCTGTGACATGTCTTCTGATGTCCCAGCTGAATATCTTCCCTCAACATGCTACTAGTTATAGAGACACACAATCCACACATAGTAGAGCAGAGTATATGGGGTACCAGACAGTTTCTGTGAACCCACTTTTGTAATGACAACACTGGACAAATGCTTTGAAAAGAAACCCACAACATGGCCATGAATACTACCTATAGAATTTTAGATATAACTGTGCATAGAATAAAAGAAAAAGTTGGAGGGGCATGAACAAGGCACATTTTTCTTTAAAAAAAAAAAATATATAGATAGATATTTTTTAAAATATATATATATATATATATATATATACACACACAAATCTGGGATATTTCAGTACAGTGCTCAATTTACTATTAAAAATTATCTATGAAAGAAAAAATGGGGTACAAGAAACCGCGTTTATTACTAATAAACTGAGGGGCAGACGGGCTAATGAAATGTGTTACTAACTAATTAGCTTGCATAAACTCACAAAGTGATATAACCTTTTCAGAATTTGTGCATTTAATATTGAAAATAAGGGAAGATTGACAGCTCTAAGAAGTACTGTGCTAAGTCAGTGGAATACTGTTTTAAAACATGAACTCCTTTATGCCATCATCACAAGCTTAGTCCTAGTCGGCAGTGTTATCAGTCAACTCTAATTTCAGTTAAGCATTAACAGGTCTTTGATCCCTGTGCACTTACTGTATATCATTTCCAACTACAAACGTAATGTTGTTCTATTAGATCATCACTGTGATTAGGTAAACACCTTGTCAGTGAGACAATCTGGTTAAGTTAAAACAGATACATTTGGCCCAGACAGGTGTCTTAAGGTGAAAGCCCTTTTTTCTTGTCGGAATTTCCCTGGCCCAGAAGTGTAGCGGAAATGATGCATGGCAACCGTATGGAGGAAGAGGGGGATGGGGCACCCACTATTGAGTGCTAACAAAGTTTGACAATGTTTGTCTGGACGTCAGTGTGCCAATTTTGAGGGAAATTCGTGAACATGCTTTTTAGGTGATTTTTCAGGGATAGGGGCAATGACAAGAGCAATATAGTGCGCTCAGCCCATCGAGTTGAGGAACCTAATACAGCAGCTTTGTTGCTGTCGTTATTTAGATAAAAAGAAAACATGTGGTTTTTGTTAGCAGTTCCATAGTGGATTTATGAGAGAACCATGGTATAGCATGCATCTGCTGGATGCTCCATACAGTACTGCCGCCCCTCCACAGACCCAGACAGAAGCTGTGCTCTATGCCGGCAGGTTCACAACTTCACAAACTCACTCACCACACAATTGTTGTAAAGACTTAGTAGCGAATCATTCAATCATCTTTTTGTCCAATCAAGGAATTAGAAACCTTGTAGTCACACGTAATGGAGTGTATCATTAATTTGCCTGGACGCTGAGGCACATTTAGATGCTTGATTTATTTTTCCTTTACATTATAGACATGTATGTTATAGAAGCCTGATTGCTTCAGAGAGGGGTTCAGGGCACGCTTCTGCCATTCTGAGCTTGGCTTGCTCCCCTCAGCTTGAGATCACGCACAGCAGATAATGTGTTTTCTATTTCATTTTATCCTGGGTAAGAGGAGGAGAGAGAGAGAGAGGACAGCGAGAAAGGCCTTTCCGTATGCAGCCTCATATTATTGCGGTTTTCAGATCTTGGGGCCCGGCTAGGCGATGAAAGAGATTCTGGCTAGTCCATAGCAGCTGGTGGCTTGAGAGAGCTTCCCCTGTCGCAGGGACTCCAGTCCAGCCGCCATTAGTATTCCTGAGGAAGGGTTTCCTGTGTGTCGGGGGTCAGCTCCTGGCTCTAGCTCCAGCCCCCTCCACCTCCCTGCACACATGGCTCATCCTCTGGCACAGCATCACAGGGCCCATACACCACACCCTGGCCTGATCTCAGATATGAGCTCTCTGTTAGAGAAAACACAACAGTGCATACAGCTCTCCCAAAGCAGCGGTACACTAGTTCTGAATTTAATGAAATCCTTTAATTTATAAAATGAACAACCACCATACAGTGCAGTGCACATATTACATTCTGTGATTACTGTACTTTACAGTGTTGTGCTTTACAGTGTTGTGCTGAGCCATACATCAGCATGTAGATTGACAGTGAAATGGGCTCAAGTTAAGCATGCTCATTTGATTTCTGTTCTATTTTCAAAGCATTGAACATTACAGACACAGCCACCTTGATGTATTCTTCCATGGCTGGCAATACGGGGAGTTATGACTTTAAACAGCGTGATGTGCCAAGCCATACTGAAGCCAGTGTCTCCACCAGCTATTCCGCTGTGGTTCTCTCAGCACTCTCTACCAGCCTGTTGGTTTGGTAGACATTGCCCCGTAAGTGGCTAAGAGTTCTGTGGTACTAGCTGGTGCCATGATCTCAAATCATGAAGCATTGAGTCTACACTGTATGTGTCAGTCTGTGGCAAAAGTTTTAAATGTCAACTCTAAGCTCTAGATTCTATGTGTCATCTTCATTATGACATGTTAAGGCAACAGTAGGAGAGGTTGACAAAGATGTTAAAGACTCGTTCACCCAGATTCACAACACAGTTCTACTGTAGGAGAGGGTGCGTTTATTTTTTGAAAGCATCTGTTTTACACAAATAGAGATAGTTCTATGGTTTGTTTTGCACTGATTGGACTTTGATTGTTGCCTGATGAAAATACTTTTTGTACTTATTTAGTGTCCTTTGTTTTATCTGCCTTGCTCAAATGTCTGCCTCTTGTCTTTCCTCACTCATTACACTTTCTCCCTTTTCATTATCCTCCGTGTTCATTTTGACAGAGCACCAGCTAATAACAGACTCTTTGACTATAGGATGCTGGGGAAATGGTGCGCTCCCTTGTCGGTGGATTGGAACTGATTGTTAATTTGCTGAAGTCAACAAACAACGAGGTGCTGGCAAGCATTTGCTCCGCCATCGCCAAAATAGCCAAAGACAAGGAGAATCTGGCAGTCCTTACTGATCATGGGGTAGTCCCATTGCTGGCCAAGTTGACTAACACGGTAAGAACACCTCACTGCTGGAGACAAAAAACAAGGTTTTACTATTCGACAACACTGCAGTTATTGTCAATATTCAAATAACTGTCTTTACAATGAATTTCAGTTGCCCTTTTCCTACTCTATGGAGCATAAAACCCAGCTAATGAAAAGAATATAGTTATGTTTTTGCCAAGAGTCCCTTGCAGAGCTGTAGTAGAGCTTGTTGTTCTCTACATTGTAAATACTGGTCTCTGGGGACCAATAGCATCCTGTTCTCCTCTCCACAGACTGATGACAGGCTCCGTCGCCACCTGGCTGAGGCCATTGGCCACTGCTGCATGTGGGGCAGCAACAGGGCATCCTTCGGCGATTCTGGTGCCGTGGGCCCCCTGGTGCGTTACCTCAAGTCAAAAGACGAGGCAGTCCACCAGAGCACAGCTATGGCCCTCTACCAGCTGTCCCATAACCCCAACAATTGCATCACCATGCACGAGAAAGGGGTGGTCAAGGTCAGTTGTTGTGCTGCTGAAGCTGGATTTATGACTCCTTCCTTCAATTTTTGTTGTAGCTAATTTTCAAAGTACTTATTTCTTTAGTTTATTTGGTGCTTTTGAGACTAAATCTGGCATATTTACATTGAGGAATATGTGCTTGGCCTCCCATCACTCTTGTTTTAGCAATGTGTGAAAAACACTGAGTAATAAACTTTAAAAAGCTGTGACTATTTTCAGAGCCTTTGACTATTGGAGCAGAAACAAAGTGGGTTTTATTCGGCGGCGGAAATATGACTCCACTTTCTAGCCGTCATGGGAATTCAGAAAAGCAAACAGCTCAGTGTGTGCACATTGCCATTTCTCCGGTAGACCCTAGATGCCATTACAGCTCAAGTCAAAGGGCTGTAGCTGGGGGTAACTGTTGCTAAGGGCTGTTCCTGGACATCAGGGCAGAATGCAACAGTGATATGGCTCAGGCCAAAAAGTGGGGTCAGAGCTGTTCAAAGCTAAAAGAGAACAAGGTTGTTTTTTTGACTCTGTAAAGCTACATCCGCCTGCTTTCTTCTTAATCATTGAGTTGTGTAATGCTCTTCCAAAAAGAAACAAGCATTGTTTTGTCTAACATTTGAGCCTGTCAGGCTGTTTCCATGCTGAGCTCCAGAGACTGTTTATGTTGGTCTCTGACAGCGATGTAGAGATTTTATGTTAAGATTACACTGTAATTAATGTCTTGTCACAGATGATCATGTACCCATATTTTAACATTTTGGGAAAACATTGCTATCTTATTCTCTAATTCAATCATGTTTTACATAAAAAGGACTTTCACATGAGAAATCTTTTTGTGGCCACAGTGAGTTGCCCCCCACCCCCAAATAACAACTGCAATAGAAATTATGAAGTGGTTATGCCATTGCAGCCAGATCTTTTTTTCCCATGTTCATTAAATGGTGTACTTTAGCTTGATCTGCTGTTACAGTGTATGTGGTTCAACACCAGCCATAATTGGTAGCTGGACGGAACATTGGGTGCTCCACAAAAGTGATGTCCAATTTGCAAAGCTGAATGCTTTTTGTAGTTTGAGCCTTGACGAAAACTGGACATGCCCTCTGTTTTGCTGTGTGTGTGTGTGTGTGCGTGTGTGTGTGTCTGTCTGTGTGTGTGTCTTTGTCTGTGTATTTCAAATTCTACTGTGAGTTTTTGTGTATGGGCGTGTGTACAAATGCAAGACATGCCACCCTTTTTAATCTGTCTCTGTGTTTGCCCTTATTAATGTACCAGTTAAGAGTTGCAACACTACTCCATAATGTATTTTTGGACTTTTAAAGAGCTTAATAACCAAAGGCGACGTAACTTCACCAAAACTGCATTTGTTCCTAATCTCCGACATGAAAACACAACACAGGCAGCCTCATTGTTTAGTCTGGCCTCGGTCTCAGCCAGTCTGGGAGGGAGGCTGATACTTACCTGCCTGACCCCGGAGGAACCATTACAGTGGGAGAGCTTGTCAATCTCCTCAATTCAGTGTGCACTGTAATGTTCTGCTTCATGATATTCAGGTAGGGAAATGTGTTAAAACAACATCCCCAATAGTTGTGAATAGGTTGGAGAGGGTTTATCAAGGATTGATACAGCACCCTGTGTCTAATTTATGGCCCGGTGTAAAATTCTGGACTGCCTATTTTATTATTGCAACCATATTTCAAAAAGCTTTTTCTTTGCCACTGAGAAGCTCTCAAAACATGTTCACCCACATTTAGTATATGAGCACAGGTCTCTCTTACTCCAAAGTTGGTTTAGAAAGTTAGATTTTCTCTGTAGCACACTTAATGGTGAATGGCCTGGCCCTTTTAGATTCACAAGGGAAATAAGGCATTGAAAAGAAAGTATTTCACACTGGAAAACACATTAGTGGCCTGTCTTTGTCTTTTACCCTTTCCAAAGCCTTCACCTTTGGTCCAGACTTCAGAATTAATTAAAATATTTAATGTAAATACTATGATTACTAGGACTAGTATTATACCTCTTTAAATACAATTTTTTTTTGTTTTGGATACAACCTGCTGTCATTCACATTGTCTTTAGTTGCCTACATTTTCTGTCAGCATATTTTCCTTCTGGCCTCTCAGATCAGACTTTGTTTAAGAAAAGGGATTCAAGTGCTTGCTCTCACAGGAAATACATACCAGGTAAAAGAGAATTCTGGCCTGAGAGATGAATCACCCTCACCGTTTGATTTGACATCCACTCTTGGTATCTCACAGTTTTATACGTATGGGCTTCATTTTTTGTCATGTACAAAATCAACATGCCGTCCTCCTGCGCTTTACATCGCTTCCAAAAGGACTGGGGATTGTTTGTTGAAACCATAAATCCTTGTAGACAGCTTTAGCCAGCTATTTGTATTAAAGAGGCTCTTTCATAAGAAAAGCTTTGTGAAGTAAATTGTTGAAAATTACAAAATGCGAATGGTAATTATTGGTAATTTTCAACTGAAGGTATTTTAGAGCGTAGCTTTTTCCAGGTCCTGGTATGTATTTTAAGAGAAAAACTTTTGCACTTTTGTTGCCATGAGCACACTTCTGCCCAGCACAGTTAGTGTTTGTTATAGTTTTTTTGGGGGGGAGGGGGCTGAGGAAAGGATAAAAAGCAAGCAGAGCATCATAGGTTTGCTTCTGCAGTTTCATGTTGGTTTGCGTGTAACACAACTTTAGGTTGTGGGTGTGGTGAGCAGATGATACAAGCAATGTGCACTGCCTGTTATGTCATGACTACCACATATTTGAGATCCATGAAGTGTAATTTTTTTAGAGCTACTTCCGCCTCTCTCCCTCACACCTGGACCAGAAATGCCAAGCCATGTTCTTTAGCTCGCACAGGCTCAGACTGAAACTTTCCCCTTAAAGTCATTGATTTAAAAGCAGGCCCCCCTCCGTTTCCTCTTCCTCTTTAGAGAGACAGAAAAAGCAGCGTAACAGTCTCTGGCTCATTGGAGGCCGGAGGGAATGTTGTTTACCTTGACTTCCCTCACCAACTTGCCCTTAGCCCAGCTAAACACTGATGTCTGTTTGTGCTGTTTGCCTTCACAGGAGAGTCTAAAACATGGGAATGGTGGGTGGGTGTGTGTGTGTGTGTGGGGGGGGGCATAATGGCTCTCAGACCTGTTACAGGGGAATTTAAACCTGAACTCCTGCAGGCAGAAGTGGTCCAACAGAGCGCACTTAACACCATGACACCTCAATGCACGATAAGGTGTGTGTGTGTACGCATGCAACAATATGTGCAGCTCTCACAGATCTCCAGCTCCTTTCTTGGAGGTCAGGACTCACTGGAGCTCTCTGAAGTGCAAAAAACCTTAAAAACACACGATTCAGTTTTCAAACTTGGGCCAAGTATTCATGTTACCACAGTCAGGCAATCTCTAACTAGTGGCGTATTATATTCCTAGAGAACCCAGCTGGGAGGGAAGAAGCAAGTTAGAGAAAAAGGCAGCAAATAGAGATCCGCTTATCTTAGCCTAGTTGTGCGCTTTGAGAGACTTTCTTTGGCAACGTCTCAATAACATGCTATGAGGTTGGCAAAATAACGCTGCCTCTGGTGCACTTCTCAGGCATCCTCTCTTTTCACAAAAGAGACTTGTTTAGTGAGCAGCATGTTTTCTGGAGCCTGTGGATGTAAGTTTGCTTTTAGAGGTGTTTTGGATGCAAATCATATAAAACCAGAGGCCAAATGTTTCACATATACTTCATACCTATCATCCTGTTGATTGCTGGATTGCTTTTTTTCCCCCACAGAATGTGACTATAATCTAGAGGAAGGATATTACTTTCCCGTTTTTAACTTGACTTATACTGTAGGTTCACATCCCTTTTGTGCTCATACACACAAGCTGGCTCACCTCCTCTTTCATCTGTTTTCCTTTCACTGTTTATCTTTGGACTGAAAAGCCTGGGAATGTCTTTCCCCTACTTCTTTGGCTTCTTTGGTTTGCTAACCACACAAATGTGCGGTGCTGCTTTTTTACGTTTGTATGTAAATGGAGAGGGGTTAGGGTCAGCCTTACAAGTTGAGAGTGACTTTTCATTTGAGTGAAACCAATAAAGGAATCCCATCACTTCCTATGTTGATATGTGGAGCCAGTGCTGAACAGGATGCGAGAGTTTTGAGTAAAAGGGAGACAAGGGGAGAAACATTGAGAAAATTAAGATTAGCCAGACACATTTAGAATCATTCTGCTGCCAAAAACTAAATCTGAATCAGTGGCTGGAGGTAGGTTTTAAAGATGCTTTAGTTCTTGGATAATTTCCTTTGACAGCACCGAGTCTAGATATTGTCCTCTGTGTTCCTCAGAATCAACAGGGATGTGAAATTGCTGGACTGAAACCAGGGAAACCGTCCCATTTGTGTTCAAACACCACTTTTAAGCCTGCTGCAGCATTATCTTTCAATCATTTTATCTCTTTTTATTTAGTGGAGAACAAGGTCTTGATACATGGGGCTTAAAAGTGCTTCAGACGTCTCAACATGTACTGTATTTATCGAAGCTTTATTATGTTTAGGAGCAGAGAGCCCTTAAGTGCTTAGTTGAGGGATGTCATGTTGCTGTTGGTTCATTATGGATATAAACAAGACGATCCAAAATAATTGCAAGTGTGGCTTAGGAAACCTCAGTGGCACACATTGTGATTTTACCGAGGGGCACACATTGAACAAATTTAGATTCATCCATTGCACCAGAGTATTTATGCTCACATTTACTTTTATTTTGATGCAACCCTCTAATCTGCCCACAAACATAATGTAGTGATTTTGCTGCAGATAAAACGGGGAAAAAAACTCACCCTTTCAAAACACATGTCACTCAGTGGTATTCCATATAACTAGTATGTTCATTTATGCTTATTTCTGCACAATACACAACTCTTTGAACAAACAGAAAACTTTTAAATGTTCAGTTTTATACAACCAAAAAATAAAACTCCCAAAACTATATATTTCTGGACAGCGCACTGCAGTAAGATCTAACAAGATCTATAACACAAGCCACTAATAGTCGGATACAATCTGACCTTTGGAGCGGCGGAAAGGCTTACAAGTGGTGTGGTTCATGCTCAGGTTTTTAATGCACTACTTTCATCTGAGCAAATCTTACAGCTGCATGTGCACTCACAGCTGTAACCCCTTTGCTGAGGCATGGTTTGGAAGGGTAAAGCGGGACATACACATACACATGCACACACAGAGTGGGACACATGCAGCTTGATACTGTCGTCGCACAGCCACTGTGTTTCTTTGCAAGCCATGCTGCTGGTAGTGTGCAGTGACATGGCAACATGTACAGCAAGCTACACCTTACTCACTAGATGTGGGAGGTAGTGTAAGGTGTTTTAGGACATTCTTGCAAAATAATAATTCTTTGGCAGTCTGTTTCCGCTGCCAACTGTATTTTCTGTCTTCTGCCCTCTGTCCGCAGCCCCTCATCCTCTTCATGGGCTCTGATGATGAGACACTGCAGGAATTTGCTGCCGGGTGTGTGCGCAACATCCGCCTCCTGGCCCAGGCTAATAGGAATGCCCGATTATATCGTTGACGCTGTTACAGAGTTTGTTTCAAATGTTTTTGAAAGTTGCTTCAAATAAAGTGTATGAAAAAAGTGTTTAAAATAAGTGTTTTTCAAAATATGTTGATGTTCCAATAATCTGAGAAAGGTTTCAAATAAAACGTTTCATCTTGATTGATGAGTTGTGTTTATTTGCGCTCCTGCTTCCGTTCTAGCGAGCAACTTTTATCCCGAGCTCCATGTTTACATCAGCTACCTCATCAGGAGTTCATACAAACATTTTAGGAAGCCCTCTACTCGTTCTCTGACCGTGATGATAAAAATAAACTCATCTTTTTTATGTTTGATCGTACGCCAAGTACCCCTAACGTTGTTCAGCGTTCGCTGCAGTTAGAATTCCTTAAGTAATCCACACAAGACCACAATATCTAAACAAGATCCACATCTACTTGAGTTGCTCAACCTCCTGTTATACAGTCTGTACAGTTCCGTACTGGCAATGAGACATTTAGACAAACAGAATAGCTTGCTGTTGGTTATGTAGCACCATGGTGGATGTTCTGTATAAATACCAATAATATAAACACAGAACAAGAAATATCCACAATAAGGTAGATAATAGTGGTCGATCCTCCACAGATATTATGTAGAAGAATGAATTTAAATCCGGTTTTTCCACATTACTCACAACTTTTGTTCCCATTTTGTAGGGTTATTTATTATAAATAATAAAATATATTTTACAAACAAGCTCATTATTTTTGTCAGTAAAAGCAAAATGTTTTAGATAATTTGCCAGTTAAAATGATCTCTTTACCAAAGCACTTAGTCAGCACCAACTATAAAATAATCTAATGAAGGATTTTCGGGAAAATGCAGCATAATGTTTGGCTCTTACATAAGTTTTTTGCTGATAATCTTTTTAAAGGCTTCTTTTTTTCTTCTATACTATGCATATTGAGACCGCTTCCACGGTAATGGTGCGTGTGCACCTCACTGCTGCGGATCTGGTCTCATCTGATTCTAATGTCTTGTGTTCCTGTTTATTATAAACAGGCCATGTCAGGCCTGACAGCCTTTTGCACAGCAGGTTTTAGTAAAAGACTGTTGGCCTCCGTCGTGTCTGTAACTCTGTCTTTCCTATCCCAACTGTCCTGGTCCCAGTTAGCTTAGATGCTCAGTACTCAACCACAGAAGCTGCCACAAAATCTCATGGGATTTTCATCATTAATACCAGCCACGTGCTAAAATAGAAAATTAGCAAAACATTGAAAATATGTGGTTGAAAATCACCATCACTCTTTGAAGTATAAACACTACCAGCTGTTAGCGGGGGTCAGTGGAAAAGCGGATGGAGGAGAGCAGATGAGTGAACTTTTTACTCTGAAGAAGCAACTTCCTTAAAAAAAAAGTAAACTAGGAGCTGAAGGAAGCCACTGTCTCCCAACCACTCACAGCAAATTAACTCACAATGATTAATGGCTCTTTAATTCCAATGTTTCATGGAAAAACATTTAGTTACCTCAACAAACAAAGAGGGAAACATAGTTTTCTTCTTTTGTATGCCAAGCTTGCGTGAATGTAGTTAGCCAGCTTATAGTAGCATAAAGACTGGAAGCAGGGGGAAACCGCTAATCTTGCTCTCTCCAAAGTAAAAATAAATGTCTAGCAACATCTGTAAAGCTAACAAAAAAAACAAAAGGGTGTTGTTTTGAGTGTGACTAGTGCAGTGCGCTAATGCTCTCTTCCACAGCACTGCGGAGGAGGGTCTGGCTAGTCCACACAGCATCTCGGGATGGGAGAAAAACGGGCTCTGGTTTATTGGCATTTCTGTAAACCAAGCTCAATCGTCTCTGGTGGAGCTAGGCACCGGACAGAGCCACGGTGCAGCTGCAAAATGGCCTCGGGAAGGAACTTATTTTGGTGGAACATGTGTATGTTCAAAGTTGTTTCAGTCGTGCAACAGAAAACTCAGATTGGACAGATAGTCTAGCTAGCTGTCTGGTTTTACCTTGCAGAGATCTGAGGAGCAGTTAACCAGAGTCCTCAGAAATCCACCGGAGTTTAAAAACACAAAGCAAGGGGAAGGTAACGAACCTCCTGCTAAAAAGAAGAACACACGCGGTATTGTTTGAAAGGCACACACACAAATACACATTCACACAGAGGTTTCTTGATTTATTGTTAGCTTTCTTTTAAATAAATCAAACCAGAAATCATTGTAGAATAAGGTGACCATATTTTGATTTCCAAAAAAGAGGACACAAATTCAGACAGGCTTCTCAGAGGTTAATGAACATGCTTTATTATGCCTCAATGGTACAAAAATAACTTATGTAAGAAAACAAAATCTGCAATAACCTGTAACAAAATAATAGCTCTCTTTTCAAATAAATAACTAAATAAATAAAATAAATAAATAAAATAAATAAACCTATTCTGTGTCAGCTTCAAAATCCAGCTTCAACTAAATATCCCTTAAAACCTTTTCAGTGTAATAAGATAAGGTTTTTTGGTGTCCATGTGAGCTTTGAGATCTCCAGCACCTTTATTAGACGCTGAAACAAAGGTGCAAACTTTGCACACGGTGCACTCTGCCTCCCACTTGCCCCGACCAGGAAGGAACGTGGAACGTTTTTTTTGCAGTTAATCTGTGAAGCTACCCTCCCGCTTCTGTATTTTGTGTCCAATGTTTCCCCACTGTCTGATCTACTCCCTGTATGTGCTCCCTGTCTGATCTGCTCCCTGTATGTGCTCCCTGTCTGATCTACTCCCTGTATGTGCTCCCTGTCTGATCTGCTCCCTGTATGTGCTCCCTGTCTGATCTACTCCCTTCATTTGCTGCCCTGTCTGATCTACTCTCTGTATGGGCTCCACTGTCTGATCTGCTCCCTGTATGGGCTCTGCTGTCTGATCTGCTCCCTGTATGTGCTTTGCTTTCTGAACTGCTCCCTGTATGTGTTCCCTATCCGATCTGCTACCTGTATGTGCTCTGCTGTCTGATCTGCTCCCTGTCTGTGCGCCGCTGTCGGATCTGCTCCCTGTATGTGCTCTGCTGTCTGATCTGCTTCCTGTTTGTGCTCCACTGTCGGATTTGCTCCCTGTATGTGCTCCCTGTCTGATCTGCTCCCTGTATGGACTCCGCTGTCTGATCTGCTCCCTGTATGTGCGCGTCGCTGAGCTGCCCACAAGGCAGCCTCTCGGGAATTACGTCTTGTATTGTATTGTGTGCAAAGCGCCAGTCAATTTAAGTACACGCTTACTGGTCCCATGAAAACAGTGAAAAACTGACATTTTCATGAATTTATAACCCCCTCCCCCCGGATGCCCTGGACAGTACGTAAAAAGTGGACATGTCCGGGCAAAAGAGGACATTTGGTCACCCTATTTCAGAAGACAATTTGCCCTAAAATCACAAATTGTATTGATTAAAAAACTTGTACATGTTGAACAAGCAACAACATGTTAATTAAACAGCTTCAGAGGCTAGAAGGTATTTGTACACAGCCAGGCTTGCTGTTTTCCCCTGCTGCCAGTCTTTATGCTAGGCTGGGGTAACCACATCGCTACTCCAGCTCCATACCAACACTATGGAACTATCTTACCTTAAATGAAAAGCTTTAAAGTCTTGATGATGCTACACTAATTGGTAAGTCCAGTGATTTACCGATTTTGGTGAAACTGGATCTCCTATGTCCTCCTATGTGACTCTAGGTGATTTACAGAGTTTCTTGATGGACAGAAGAGGATACAGTGTAAGCCACGAAGAGAAAATCGGAAAGAGTAACCAAGCAAAAGTAAATCTCTTACTGACTTTTAGTCGTTGGCGAGAGCTACACGATTCAAAAGGCTAAACGACAGGTGCTATTCGACTAGTTAGTAATGTTAGCTGGCTTGCTATGTCTTGTGTTGTTGCTTAGCTGTGTTAGCAAGGTTGTGGACTTGCTAGTTTTTAAGCAGAAGTAATGCAACCATAACAAATACAGTGTATAATTAAATTGCAATCTTATACTGTAGGTGCCCCAAATCGCAAAAAAAATCGAATTATGCAATGTTGCACAACGCACAAACATGATCGAGAGAGATTTCGTCAGATTTTGTCTCTCTTTCTCTCTCTCTCTCTCTCTCTCTCTCTCTCTCGGAACTAAAGCAAATACTTATAATTCCCAAAATCTTAAACTATTCCTTTAACAAACTGCTTGTTATGAGATGTTCAGTTGCATTGTGTTTTAGACATTCACGATTACTTTTGGCTTTCTGCAACAGTAACCTGATTTTGCCAACGTGATTTAAACAAGAAACCTTCTGTAGAACTTTGCACATTGGCTTCCTATCATGTATTCTGAACTTGATGAACCTTGATTTGCAATATATTTACAACACTTGTAAGGAAACTGCTTTAATACCCTCTCAGAACCTGTTAGTAAACCTTGCAGAGCTAAGAGAAGTTGGTTTCAGGAGCCTGGCCCTCAGGCCTATTGGTCATAAAGCCACAATTGCGTGTATTAACTGAGCCACAAACCCTCCGAGAACAGAAACTGCCACTTTCTTTGGCTGGCCATCCAACACAGGGACATTATTCACGAGAAATAAGAGGTTATGCCTCCACGCCTCTGCATAGGCAGCAATTACGTCCGGCTATGGCCTTTCTGGTCACCATTCAAGATGCTTCTCATCACTTCACTCAAGGATTAAAATAGTGGAGGGAAATCCCTGATGTTGTTGCTCCTGTTTTGAAGGAAAGTGTGGGCTTCTGCCACACCCCTGTATCTCAATTGGTATGTCCCACCGGTGACCTGACCTTCACCCTGTCTGTCCAAACTCCAGCAGAGGTTTCCCATAGGTCAGGTTGGGATGCAACCACATTCCAAAACTTTATTACACATTACACAAGACTTATGTGTGGACCTTTCAACAGTCATGAGAATTGTCTGTCCACGTTTTGGGTGGACAATAATAGTAATAAATATATACAGTGCTTATTTTTTACATTCATGCAGTCCTTAAGAGAGCGTGCGGTGTACAGTGATACTAGCTCAATTGTTTTTAAATGGAACAGCTCTTTTGAAGTTTTTTTTTTAGAGATCCCACATCTCCTCAAGCGTTCTGAAGCAATATTTCATAAAAGAAACTAATAAACAGTAAAAGTTCCTTCCAAATATTAGAAGTGGCTTTCCGTCCCCTTCAGTGTCTAAGGACTGTTTTTAATATAAAATCCCAAATTGCTGCACAGCAGCGGCGGCAGCCGAGTGGTTTGCTTGCAATGTTGCCATTAAAAACATTTGAATACACAGCAGCCTCTGAGAGTTCCATCTAAACAGAGAGCAGCGCTTTCTGGTAGCGGAGGACGAGGGGGTGAACACAGCTTCTGTTGTCAGTCTGTAAATTAGCTTTTCTATCATTACTGCATGCTTACACCACCAGGTCTGTTGGTCCTCTCATGTCCGGCTCACACGCTGTTTTCTGCCTCTCTGCATCTATTTCCTTCTTTTAGTTGCTCACAAGATCTCCCAATTTTCTACTCAGAAGGTGCTGTCCTGTGATCCCTTTACATTTCTCAGTGAGACTTTTTTTTTTTTAATGAAATCTGACATTCCCTTCCATAAAAAGTAAATAACAAGCTGGTATGACAAAAAATAAACATTGAAATGTGTGGACAAATACCACAGCGTCTCGGTCAGATTTCAAGATTGCAAGAGTAATGTAACATTTGCAGCACTTTTGAATTGTATAGATACATGTTGTGTCTTGTGTAAAAATAGTCATTTGTGATGCAGCAACATACTATACTACGAAGCATTGTTTAAGAAATGAAAATGACAATTATGTTCTTTTTTTGATATGGCCAATTGCTGGGGAAAAAGAGATCGCAGCTTTTCATTGACCTCTTCATCACTCACATCTTCATCAGAGGAAAGAGAAAAAGAAGAACAAGAAAAGCAACCAAGCAAGCAAAGCCTTTGGCAGCAGCCATGAGGGGGACACAAATTGT
The DNA here is from genome assembly GCF_013103735.1 of Etheostoma cragini. NCBI lineage: Eukaryota > Metazoa > Chordata > Actinopteri > Perciformes > Percidae > Etheostoma > Etheostoma cragini. The sequence continues at coordinate 3,374,160 of NC_048428.1, read as the reverse complement.
ACTTTTTGTGTCCGGACCTGGCTGATCAATTCAATTTTATTTATATAGCGCTAAATCACAGTTATCTCATTGCGCTTTCCATAAAGAGCAGGTCTAGACTTTACTCTGTGATGTTATTTACAGAAACCCAACAATTCCCACAAAGAGCAAGCACTAGGGGACAGAGGCCAGGAAAAACTTCCTTTAAGAGGAAGAAGCCTCGAGCAGAACCATGGCTCAGGGTGGGGGGGCATCTGCCTCGACCGGTTGGGGGTGAGAGAAAGAGACAGAGAGAGAGAGACAGACAGACAGAGAAGGGACAGAGAGAGACATGGAGAATTGTAGCAGAGAGTGTTGAGCCGGAACATGGAGGCACCAGGTGACTCCAACCATAGCTCCAGAGCCAGAAACACCTGCATGAAGCGATAGGAGGAGAGAGGAGATCAATACCCTGTCTGCTCTGGATCAGTGACTCTTTTTTCAAAGTTTTCCGGTATTAGCTTACTGCAGATGCAGGAGAAAAAGAGAGAGGATTGTCTGTTCTTATACTTCGAGGGCCCCAGACCAGGGACACATATTTATGTTTGATGAAAAAGTGGATTTTGCTGATGACACAGCGGTGGTGGGTCTGATCAACGACAACAATGAACCGGCCTACCTAAAAGAAGTAAAAGACCTTTCCCACTGGTGTTAGGACAACAACCTACTCATGAATGTCAGCAACATTAAAGAGACGATAGTGGACTTTGTGAAGAAGCAATAAAGGAACTATTCTTGTCTTATTATTGACATGTCCTCAGTAAACCCTACTCTGCCACACATTCTGTTTTTATGATATATACATATAGATATCATGCACATGTTGAAGGAGATGATGCCATTACATATCACTGGAATTGTACCAATTACGATTCCATGTGACACATAAAATGTATTGAATGATTGACAAGCATTTAAAATGTCCAAATTTCGCAAAAAATGTCCAAATATCAGTTGAATTAATTGAACATTTTCAGTTATTTGCTTGCATGGACAAAGTAAAGCTGCATGGACTTTTTTGCTGTATGTCAAACTTTGGTTAACTTTGACAAATGAATCTGTGCCATTGAGCAAACCATCTTGACAGTGCTGACCTCGGAGGAAACAGAGAAGCTGATCAAACTAAAATGGAAGAAGTTTTCATAACTTAACAGCCATTATGCTCCTTCCAGTTTGACGCCTACACTGTGAGAGTATAAATTCAACAGTAGCCAAATGAGACAGGAGTCAGTGGTAGAAACATGTCTTTGGGATAAACTGTGTGAACTTAATAGCCAGATAGAGAAAGAGCTAACTAGCTGTCTGAGAGTTAGCAAGCTCATAGAACTTGTTTCCCTCCTTCAGGCTCTCTTTATCGCATCAAATGGTGTAGGCTACAACAATGGATCAAAAAGCTTGGACACTTAGAGTTACTCATTTGCACTAGCCAGGCTGGCTAGTACAATTAAGCATATTAGCAGTTAGCTCACCAGCTACAGTAGTTTACCAGTCTTATGAGAAGTCACTACGTCCCCTTTTAGCTTCTAGAACCACATATTCTGCAAAGAGGCAGGGATAAACTTCGCTGTGCCATATTCCGGTTTGACAAGGCCTTAAGGACCGAGCCAGCCCAACTTCTATTCTTATCAAAACGCTGACATTATTCTGTTATTGATACTCCAGGCAGAGCAGATTGGAGGAGTCTCCATGAACAATTTCTGTTAGATTAGTCACCCTGGCTCATCCTGAACTGTTACAGCCCTCAACCTCTAAGCATTTCTGATGAAACATTCTTCACTCACTGGATCTGATGTGTGTCTGTTAAAGTCAGTGTAACTCAAAGGGGTGAGAGGGGGGGTTAGGATATGCCTGTCAACCACATTAACAGATCATAGCTTTTTTTTCTCCATACATTACCTTGAAATTGAGGAAATTGTGAAATCTTAGACATCACTGCTGATTTGATGAAACTTGGAAGGTATGACTCTAGCTTTAATACAATCACACTGATTGGACTCAAAAGGTAACTGCATCTTTTTAAAGCAAGAAACACGCTTGCAGTTATTTTTTTGTATGCTGATTTGCTGACTTTCTTACTTCCTACAGCTTTCTTTGTAATGTGACATGTGATGTTCAGAGTACTTTCAGCTTTGTGTTCACAGAGGTTTTCACATGACCTTCCTCCTTTCTGGACATTTCCTTCTTGCCGTTGAATCAAACTGGAAATGAGAGGGTACTGATAGGTTATATTAATCTGCAGACAAAGGATAATATCTTGATAAGACGCTCAAAAATACCAAGTTCCTCACACAGCAGACAGTGATGAGTTGGCACACGCTCCCAGCTGCACAGCTGTGACCCATAAGCCCGGCCAGGTTTCCCTTGCTGGATCATGAGCCAACCTGAGAGCTCTGTATGGCACCCCACCAAAAATTATATTATCCCAGAGTTTTCATCACAATCTTTTCATCAAGCTATCACAAGTCTGGACCTAAGGGGAATACATGCAACTGATGGGGAATAGCACCAAATCAACAAATCATCAGCAAGGCATTATAGAACATCCTATAATCTGGAACTGATTGCACACTTTGAGACATGAACACAAAGTTTAAATCTGTGGTAGACGCTGCCGGCTTAAGTTTCTTGAAAGAATTGAGAGTAATATTTGTGAAAGTGTAAATTAGGCAAATGTTCAGAATGCATTTTTCTGCTTCGTGCGGTGGTGTTGTATCCTTTTTACGTGACATTCTCTTCCATCTGACCCCTCAAATCCAATGTTTTTTACATCCTGCTTTAACTCTGACATTAATAAATTTCCATTCCCTCCGCGTGATGCATAAAAAACACTGTGTTCCAGTCTAGCTCACTGCTTTCTGTCAGTTTGCCCGAGCACTTCCAAATACTTCAGAGCTTTGCAACTGTCTGCTGTCAAAGAAAAATACCTGGACACTCAACAACCAAAGATAGCACGACCAAAATTACAGAGGCAATGACTAAAACATCTGAAGTTTTTACACTGGCATTAAAAATGACAAAGGCAAATATGCCTCTTTGTTATTCTAACATGAGTGATTAGTTCTGGCAAAGCTTAGCATGCTTTGTCTGACTTAATTCAAATTGGATTGCCAGTGCAACAAAATCAGAGGGTCCGGTTCACTATGAAAGCATGTTCTCTGACAGATGTATCCATCACTTCCATGTACACTGGATACTGAAATGGCATCTCCACCCTGAAGTAGTATGTGCCTATCTAGTAGCCATTTGTGTATTCTTGGAAAGCCATATTTAGAGAGACAACAGAGGATGGAATGGTTAGGAGAGCATTGGGTGTTCCAAGTTGCAATTATTCCCCACTGTAATTTCAAGGAGCAGTTCCTGTGACTTCTAATGGCACTTGGTTTTTACTCTTGATTACTTTCAGTAGACATGGACAGACAGCACACGTTTCAACAGGACCATTAGTGTCCCAAATGTTTAAACCCTCTCTGAAAAACAGTAATTGGGTCATTTTAAACAACTTACACATTTTCTCCTCAGTCACATTTTCCACCAAAGCTGGCAAACTATTGAACAAATATGTCTGTGGCTTTACAAGTAGCCCGTGCACTACAGTATGTAATTCCAACTTGGTTTACACGGCGAAATGATGTCCAAGTCTGGAGCGAAAACATCATCCTAAATGAGGGACAGATTATGGGGCAGAGACCGGGGTTTTAAAAAACAATTTGGATTGTAATGGCGTAAGGTGTTGACATTGAGCTAACACTGATTTCAAGTAATGGCCACCTTTCATAGCCAGACCTTTTAATACACATTGAATGATGAAGTACCCCAAGGCAAAAACAGGGTGTTGCCTACTGGATCCATGATGTTAAACGAATGCTTTTCAATTTTGTATTCACTGCCTCAAAAAAGACACAAGTCTTCCATTTGAGGCTGTCCACTGTTGATCTTCTGCTGCCTTTTTACAATATTTTGTTTAATAAAAAGCAAAACATTGTAGTTGCTCCGTTGTGGTGTTTTCTGTAAATGGATCAGAGTTAAATTGGAGAAAACAAATGTTATGTGTGTGTGCAATGAAATAAAACTTTTACTGATCCCCCCTCTGGCAGGCAAGACTTAACCCACATCCAAATAAACTCCTGTCGTTGTGATATAAAACATATAGTGTGACTAGCATATGTACATAAAATTAGATGCAGCTATTAGATGCCAGAACAGAGCTACATGTTCCAAAACTTCCACTGACGTATAGAATTTATGTAAAATCGATTTGGATGGAGAAGGTAGGGTGACGTTGAGGTTTCCTTCATGGAAATGTATGAAAACAAAGCTCCAGATGCTGGGATGAAAAGTGTAAGATATCGGCGCATGCTGATAGAAACCAATACATGGATTGGAAATTTGGCCTTTGTTGAGGGGTACTCGACTAACAACAACGACTGGGGAGAAGCAAATGACAGATTAAAAAACAATGGGGAAATTCAGATAAGGACAAAATATGATGACTTTATGGCCCATCAGCATTTAAAATGGGGAAATTTCATTTTAAAGATCAGTTCATTGCAATTGTATCACAGCAAGTAGCAGACTCATTAACTACCAACGTAAATACACACAATTGTTTTGTGTTGTGTTCAACTTTGACACAAAAAGTTGCGCCGTTTACCATAGCAACCCATCTTGACCAATAAGGGAACAGAGAGCCGGAGAGTTCGGAATGGACAAAGCCATCGTTGCTTAGCTGTGTTTCACCATCCATTTTTATTTAACACTCTTCTGCCAGAGTAGGTGCTGCACAAAGAGGAAAGGTTTTTTAGGTAATGAGACAGAAGTCAATAGGACAAATATGTCACTTCAATATACTGGGTCCTGTAAGGGACTTGACTAACAAGCTTTAGGCAACACTTGATTGATTGATTTGCAACCATGGGAACAAAATGCCAATGGGAGTAAATGGCCCAGCACAGAGAAAATAATTAAAAACCATAGAAAGCTGTTGTGATTGACTAGTGCTTGCAAGTTCCAGGTTTATGGTGTGTTAGCTATTAGCGTGCCAGCGGTTTACCACCTTGCCTTGCAAGTAATCCCTATCACCAAGCTTTTAGGACCACATATTTGATAATACAACATTATGACGCTGCTGGGACCGGCCCTTTAATCCCTTATAGGAGTCACACTCTAAAAACACTAAAAACAAGTGCATAAATCATCCCCATAGCCCATCGCTCAAACCTCTTAATCTAAACTGGCAAGAATATATCCTTACATTGACCCAATTCAATTTTAATTCAATTTTAGTAGTAGTTCATGTCATAGCAGGGCGCTGCAGGGCGTCACAGTATGTAGCGTGGCACAGATAGGCGTTGCAGGATATGGCCGGACACCAAAGAACATAGCAGGGCAAGAACAAGACCATGGCGACAGCTGCAACCAAGACCTTGGTGCCATCCTAATCCAATGGAATATGCTGGGCGAAAAAGAGCATAAGTGGGCCCCACTTGGGAGAGGTACAGAACGGCTCCGGCAAATTTTGGATCTCTAAGTATCACTATTGATTTGCATCCCTTGATTTTGCAAACTGGTCATGCGATATGAATGTGGTTGGATTCACAACACTTCTAGACCTTCTTGCCACACCAGATGGCTGAGAGATTAAATACACCCTGCAGGGAAGTAAGTCCAAGTTTTCTGAGGTATGGGACCTTTCTGAGTTATTTTTGATAACTTGAAGGATATAAAAGACTGGGATGACCAATCTTAGACAATGGGTTACAACCCTGGATTAAGACAGTCTTCTCTGTCTGTGATAGGATTATCACAGTAGGTGTAGCTCTTTTTTATATTAGATGTACTGTACAATATTTGTCTATTTGTTCAATGTTTTCCACATTTTTTTCCTTTGTTTCTAACCACAAGAGGAGATTAGTTAGGGTTCGTAGTGGGTTAGCACCAACAAAAATAACTTTATAAAAACACCACTGCATTTTTCACTTTCCATGATGCATTCTGATAGATCCTTTCATAAGACCCTCCCTGCCTGGTTAACACCACAGCTTTCAAACTCCACACCCCCAGTTCATGACCTGGCTTTTTAGATCTGTTCAGTGCTTTAAATTTGCATTCTATCTCAGTTCCTGCAGGGGGCGACTCCACTGGTTGCAAAAAGAAGTCTGACTACGTAGAAGTCTATGAGAAAATGGCCATACGCCTCAGGAGGCTTAGCAAAGCGTATTCATGGCCCTGTTTCCATGAAATAGCACTGAACTTGCTTTGGCTGATGCCATAGCCATTATTTTTACAGTCTATGCTTTAAGCCGCAGATAAAATAACCCTGAAGACATCACTATGACATCATCAGGGTTGACATGACGAAGCTCCTCCAGAGACAACATTATATAACTGTTTTTACATGTTGAATTTTTACTACTCTTTATGACGAGTCACCAGACTTTGATGTGTAAAATGTGCCCTCTTAACCAGAGACCAGATTGTCAATTATTTGTGTATTGCAATAACGGAGGATCAGCATTCATTCATTTGTATATTTATGGATTTAACTTCTCGTTTAAAAGCAGCGACGAATCCCAGAGTTCCCTATGCCAGGTGTAAGAGAGAGTCAGGTGTCATTTGAAAGTCTATTTTTGAACCATTACAAGAAGAATTGTTGTGCTCCTGTATCTTATGAGCACAAACTATGCCAATATCTGCACAACGTCTCAGCTGTCTGCAACTTCAGACTAAAAATAGAGATGAATTGGTATTGGTGACAGGCTTTAAAATCCTTATTGGTCAAACCCAATTGACCAGAAGAGTTAGGACAAGGATAAGAGGACAAAGAAAGCATTTGCCGGTGTAATTCATGAACTCCAGTCTGAAAGGAAAGCGGTGTACCGGGGATGCCACAGTACTTGCCACCAAGCCCTACCAAGCAGGACATGGCTAAAGCTGTGCTCGTACCTGTTGGATCGTTTTGTACAGCGTTTTGTAGGTTTTGGGGGAGGTGGATTAGGATTAAGGAGGAGTGACAAATCCATATTTTCCCATTGAGACGGTTGTTTTGACCGACAGGTTTAGATAACCGTGACAAGAACTAAGTTTCCATTCACTTGTCAATCGAATTATCTGAAGTTTGGTAAAAGAAAACTATAAAATAAATAGCTAATAAAGCTGGTGACAGTGGGTTTCCATCCAACGACTTTAAAGCAAATAAAAACCTGTGGTAATGAGGTCACATGCGATCAAATTGGTATATCAAATTGATTTTAGACATTTTAAGGTGTTTCCATTCATTTCTGCACTGAATCACAACATTTAAGCAAACTTTTGCGAACAAAGTGATTATGTGCCAGCTGATAGCGACATATCGAGCTATAATAAGAAAACAACGATGCCATCAACACATCGCTATAATGATGCAGATGCAACTTGTCTTTTATTGTCCCTTTTGCACTGCTGCAAGACAACTCTTTTTGAGACATGTCTCGTTGTTTGAGCACCTTCCTTCTATTTCCTTCATGAGTTCCCGATAAATTAAATTCAGAAAGTCTCCTTGTGCGTCCACTTCCATCTGTCTTTGTTGACACCCGCCATGTGTGCAGACAGAGCGGAAAAACTGGGCGGAAATGAACTAAAATTTCTTCTTCTTTGTTTTGTGGCGGGTTGTAACCATAAAACGACCTAAAAATGTATTAACTATTCAGCAAATAATGTGTCCATGAGCGTTTATTGCATAAGCAGTGTGTCAATCAAGATAAAATCCGATGAGACCGAACGTATTTCCTTTGAGTCGATATTCATGAAATTCCATTACATTTTTTTAAGGCACTTTTCATTTGTCATCAGTTAAACTGGATAAGAACATGTAGATGGACACATAGCTAAGGTCACAGGAGGTAACAGAAGTTCAATTCAGGCAAGAAGGAAAACCTACATATTGTGTATAACCTACACAAATAAACCCCAACCTTAATTAAAGTGATTGCATGACTGGGTCATTCATAGCATGTTTGCACAAGCTGTTAGTAAAAGTGAACTTTCCCCGTTAAATGAAAATAAGCGCAAATAAACAATAATTACACGGATCCCTAACCCTTCAAATGGCTCTTGCTGCTTAGTCACATCCTTCGAATCACTACCTTGGATAAACCCTAAGGGAACACACAGCTGAGGACCTCAGAAACTATGACTCATGAGCCCATAATGTGACAGCTTTTTTAATGGAAGTCAATGAGAGGGTGCATCAGGAGTAATCAGCAGTGGCACGGCTACATATAGTAAGATTCTTCTTTTCTGAATGTTACTAAAAGCAGCTTAGATTGTGTTTGGTGTGAATCTGATGAAATAATTATCATAGCAGCAGAAGCGCTGACATTGACTTCAGTTTCAGGATGCTTGGAAAATTTGTTTCATAAAAAAAGGGCAGCTTTATTCAGATATAGAATACACTAATAGTTACTGTGTTCTAAAACTTCCGTGGTAAGAATAATACTAAAACATTTGACACAGGGCCATTTAGGATCGTGCAGTGAAGGAACATGATACAGTCTTTACAAGCATCAAAAACAGGGTTCTGCGCTGTAAAGTACGCCAGCAGACGGTTGGTAATAGGTTTAACTCAGTCTCCCTGCACAGTGCAGCGGCTGCAAAAAATGTCTCATCCACCGAGGGACTATGTTTCAGTACTTACATACTTTTCTCTGTATGCAAAGTCACACGTTCTGAAAAAATGTGGTGAGGAGATTCTGATTGGTTCCAGTCTTGTTTCACTTTTGGCCCATTTTTTTAAAGAAATGATTGAATACTGAGGCACCACAGCTGGATTACCAATGGTGAAGGGCAAACAACCCCAAAAGTTATGTATGTGAATAGGTTTTTGATTCATTAAAAAAACATTAAAGCACTATTACAACTAAAGGTCAGGTGGATGTTCATATAATGGGGATAACCTAAGCTATCTGTTGTCCCTTGTTTTGTCTGAATGCTAAGCTAAGCTAGCTGGCAGGGGTGACATATTCAGTCTTTAGATACAAGAGTGTTATCAATGTTCTCATCTGACCCTCTGCCAGAAAGCAAATGACTTGAATGTGATATATAAAAAGTTCTATTAATCGTAAATAAACAATTAGTTCCTAAGAACTTCAAATTATTAACCCTTGTGTTGTCCTCCCCGGTCAAAAACTGACAAAAAGTTGACGTTTTTGTCCCTTTTTCAGACTTTTTTTTCACTAACACCACTATACTACTACTAATTTTACACTACTTTTTGGAATTCATGGTCAATAATGCTCATTTATATAGAATCATACCTAATATTTGAGATAAAAAAGCAAAAATTGTGAACTATTTTGACTAATAGTTAAGATCAGAGGAATGAAAGTGATCAATTGCATATGCAAAGAGCGCTGTATGGAATCCAATTCGTTTTTTGTGGTAATTTGGTTAAAAAGAAACCCATATTTCAGAAATAGACATTGACATAGAGGACAACAGGAGGGTTAAACTGAGGGTATCCTATTAGAAAGTGGTTCCAAAACATCATCAATTACTATTAAGAGCATTTAACTTGTTTTATGAAAACAATTGAAGCCACATAGCACGGTGAGGAGACATTTTCCTTTGTGAGCTGTTTTAAGGAAAGTCATATTTTCAGACTCCATGCATTGAATGACTTTCAACAGCCTACTTTTTGCAGCGTGATGCCTCCCTCCCTCTCTCTCCCTCTGCTGGCCTCGGCCCCAGAACCGGCGTTAACCATCCACAGTATGTTCGCAGGCTCGGGCTGTGTACTAGGAAACATGAGCAGGGTGAGATATTCAGAGTCCCGGGCGGCGCGGCGCAGGCCGCTGGATAAAGCGGAGGAGGAGACGGCGGTCCGGGTGGATTGAGCTCAGGATCTCAGGACGGGAACATGTGAGCAGGGAATGGGCGACTGGAAACAGGATTATTGTTCTACACAGCAGAGACACGCAGGAGGGGCCCGGGACAGGTAGGCTATCTGACCGAGACACACTGACACTCTGGCGGCTGCTTTAGGAAGCCTTATGGGCCGATGGGCTCAGCTTTGAAATGGTACTCAGGTTATTGAACCAGGGATGTAAGGTTAGTGAAGGATAAACACACCTAAAGCCACTTTACCCAACTTTATTCTCATAGTATTCTCACGCCTCCATACAATCTAGAAATGGATTCTAAATCCACTTCATGTAGGATGTTTTTCTTTATTCATCACTGCATGGTCCTGGAGGCTTCACATTTGGAAGCATGATGGCATCGCATCACGGTGCACCCCCCACCCCCCTTCGTGACACATTCAAAATTCTACCTGCACAGAAAAAAAAACCAAATTGAAAGTGATGAGAAAAACTAAATGTCACATTTCTGGAGCGTGGAGGCAGTTAAATTATGTGGTTTTTAAAAAAGGGAGAGCACCAACCTAAATACACCATCCAGGGTGCATAGCAACATGGGGCATCCGTGCAGGAATATGCAACATGCTTAAACTGAAATTCTAAAAGACTTATTTAAACCTAAAATCACGCTTTTTGCAACCTAAACAACAGAGACCGTTCTTTAGATTTACTGTTGTACATTTTATGTTATCCTCAGTTGTTTGCTTGAAAAGTGGAAACTGTATTAAATAGAATTGAGTGGATTTTTCTCACTTGTAAAACTTGAAAAATCAGTGTTGAGGCAGAGTTGGAGAAAAGACATTCTTGTTCAAAGTAGTTATGCGGGATAATTCAAATAAAATGATCCATAGTAGTTGGGCAGTCTGCAGTGATAATCGTTAGAAGCACTTTCCACTTTTTGAAGTTGCTCGTTTCCAGAAATAGCCTGTTGCATGAAGTGCACACCTGACTGAGTGTATTTATTTGGATTCTTTAGGCTTTACTTAATCACTTGCCATGAATTGGAATTGCAGCATGCACATGTTTACAAAGAGCGACCTTAAAATGACGCATCACAACAGCGCATTTACGCACGGTCCGCCTCAGCTCAAGACCGTCTACACGGTTCATTCAGTGCATATGAGCAGGCAGTAGTGGAGGGTAAGCTAATCACACACACAATGAAGATGTCAAATTGTAATTTAACCGAGAAATGCGTGTTTCCAGGAGAAATATTAAGTGATTGTTTGGAGATACGCTTTGCTGATTTTAAAGGATTTGTTTCCCCGACCAAAGGTCCTTATTTAGTTCACGACCACATCACAGTTTGTTAAGTATAGCAAAGACTATTTTTGTAAAATATCCAAACTTGTTCCACAGGAGAGACACGGGCACACTGTGACAAATCCGAGGAGTTTTTTTTTTTTCCTTTTTAATTTTTGCGCATCAGAGAAATCGGGGGAATATCTGGCCAAAGATGAACACCATTGTGTTTAACAAACTGAGCAGCCAGGTCCTGTTTGAGGAGAAGGCGAAAGAGGTGGAAATGAGCAGCAGAAATTATCTAGAAGTCATCGACGGGCAACATGCAGACCTCCTCTCCAGCAACCAGAGCATCAGAGACAACCAGGCCATCAGACACAGGCGGAGCGGGTATGTGGAGCTTTATGTTGCGTTAAACGCTGCTGGTCAGCATGTGTGGCTTTTATTAACATGTGGATTAACTGGAGTCCAGGATTACTTCTATTCCACGGTCATTTCACTCATCAGAAATTAGCACACCGAGAGCGTGAACCACAATGGTTTTGTTATCAGAGCTCTGTGGTTATCTCTCCAATTTGTGCGCAAAATTAAGACAGGATAATAAATATCAAGTTCAGATCGGGCGTCAAATTCCTATATATGCTTACAATGGGGATCTATGTATATGCATTAGTCTCCTTGAGTTTTAGTAGATAACCCTTAATGTAATTTCAGATTAATAAAGTCGTTTCTGCAGATGTGCTTGAATTGCGCATTTCTACGTTGAAAAATCTGAAATTTACGCGCGGATTAATTATCCACAAGGAAAGTCAAAAACTGTGACTACTTAGGTTTAACATATCAAGACTAAAACACAAACCTGATCATCCATTTTGACTTTTTTTTCATGTGGCCTTAATGCAACAGGATCTGATGGATCAGGTAATTCATATTTAACGTTTCCCGATTTGGTCCTCATTTAGGTGTTGATATTCATAGCTAATCTTAAAATGAATAATTTAGGTCAGCCGTTTAGTAGCTTTCTTGTAGAGGTCTCCATCTGTTTCCAATTATTAAATTCACCATTCAACTCTCTGTGTGGCCTAGTCAATCACATAGGGGCCAAGTGTTTTTTTCCAAAATATACGTTTTTGTAATTTTACCCATCTGGGAGCAGGTGTAAGAAAACATCATGCTATTGTAATATTATAGTCATGTATTATTTGTATGCTTATGCAGAGAGAGAGAGAGAGACAGATAGAGAGAGAGAGAGAGAGAGAGTGAGAGAAAGAACATAGAGGGATAGCAGGGACCTTCAGATGCCTCCTCAAGGAGTAACTTTCAATAATAAAAAATAATAGGAGTCAATGAACTCATGTGACTGCACTGTGTCACATCGGTGCCAGGGACGGACATTACATTATTAAACAGAGGTGTGTGCTTGTGTTTGAGAGTTTAAACCAAAGTTCAGAACCCAGAGTACAATGTCCTCTTGGATGTTCATGCTGATCTAGATTACAAGGCAAATATTTGTAGAACATCAACCTCAAGCAGACTTGAGGTTGGACTAAAAACGGTTACATCTGCAGTCAGTGGAGCTTTCTGGTGAGATAAAGAGGGGAGCGGAGCACAGCACCACACTGACATCTACAGGTTCACCAAACCTGGAACGAAGGTGAGACTGAATCCTTCCCAGACCAGAAAACCAGCAGCCGGTTGTTGACTGAGCACAATGTTTTTGTTTGTTTCATTGCAACGTGTTGGCGGTTTGTGGGACACGCAATGAAAAATAAACTGCAAGTGGCCGTGTATTTCTCTCTCCCTCTGCATCGGTCTGCTTCAGTCTCTTTCTCTGTCTCTCTCTATCTTGCTTTGTCTCTCGCTCTTTTAATCCAACCTCTCCTATCTAAATTGCAGTGCTTTTGGTGACAAAATTGCATACTGTATAGAGTGTTCACTTTATGTGCCATGACAAACAAATTCAGACGACATGCCGGTCCACACAGGACTCCACTCGCAGCTGCACAACGTTCACTTCAATAAACAACTTAATGTTTTTCTCGTTTATGGCTTTAAACCAGGTTTTATTCATGATGAAAAATGTAAATCTAGACTGTTTACTGACATTTTATCCTGATATAATGAACATATGATGTCAATGATGAATGCAACGCAATGTCGAATGGTCTTACACCTATGAAGAAAGGCTCAATCCTGCCTGTTTATTTGTTGGTAGAATATAATTTTAAAAAGGAATTTGTGAAAAGAATAGACACAATTGTACTAACAGTCCCGGCTTAGATAAAAAACAATCCTCAAAGTCCTATTATTCACAGGGACTAGGGCTGAACCATTAATTGTTTTCAAAGTTGACAAATGAAATGTGAATATTTAATTTTATGTCTATTTTCAGTGGATTTTCTTTTGCTTTTTATTACTTTATTTAACATAACCCTAGAAGGTGCAATACGTAGATGCTCCTATTAAACTGAGGCATATCAGGCATTTCAGTTTAGAGGAAAGTAGATGCTTTTCCTTGGATTTTTTTTATCAGTATAACTATAGCTTTTGTGATAAATGTTTTGTGTTTGACTGTTCAATGACCCATGCTTATTAAATGAAAACACCCAATGCTGGCAATTCATATCTATGTTCTCATCCTTGCATTAAAAAGCCATTTTAGTGTCTCATGTTGTATTGCTCCGTGACTGATGACGTTTTACGCTACACAGTGAATATTTTTTCTAATCACATTTTAAAGTGTAAGAACAATTTGGTTTTTCCCCCACATTGTTCAGCCCTTACATGGACTATAGGTTATATAATACCTTGTAATAGGTCTGATTTCTATCTCAACCTGCTTCTCCGCAGGGGTCGGCCCAGCGGCGGTAAAGTGCGGCACAAACGCCAGGCCCTGCAGGACATGGCGAGACCGCTCAAGCAGTGGCTCTACAAGCACCGAGACAACCCCTACCCCACCAAGACGGAGAAGATCCTGCTGGCCCTCGGCTCGCAAATGACCCTGGTCCAGGTGAGTCTACTCTCTGGTCTTCATCACTTGCTGGTCGGGTGATAAAGAAAGACCAAAGTGAGGTGTTTCTCAATATTTGTGTGGCTATTAGCGTGTGATCAGTGGATCAGTGTGGTTGAGTTTCTCTCTAATCCGATCCTTTTAACTTGCATTTGTAATAAGAAGGCTGTGAATAGAAAGTGTTTCTGCATCTTGAGGTGTTTAATTTACAGCTCCTTTTACAGTTCTGTACATTTTATTTTACTTAATTTATTTTTTGGGATTTGGACTTATGACCCCTCTATTTTATCCCTCTCATCATACCAACAAGTGATTTTAGTTGTCATATTGTATTTTTTAGAGGTACAAATCAGAATTTGATTTGGAAAAGAAAATATTTTTGAAAATGTAACCTCATTTAATGCAGCAGAAATGTATTTTCTTTTTTCTTGCCCTTCAGTTTGTCTCTCAAATCCTCATATTTATCTTAACCCTTGATGGCCCAGACCCGCAGGTTGGGCATCACTTATCTACTATAGGTGCATATAAATGCAGTAAACACAGGTTTCTGTACTACTTCATACTACTGCATTCTGATGATACAAGACTACAGTGGAGAACTTGACTGTAGCGGCTGACAAACTGACCGCCGAGAGGAAAACCCAGTGGTGAATATGAGTGTGTTTTGTGTCTGGCACTTGCAGCTGTGTGTGTACAGTATCATCTGGCTGACAAGGTCACTGATATGGCCTCAGAAAGTCTGCGGCGGCTTTTTCGGGCCGCCGGCCACGATGCTTAATCTGGTTCTCATTTTGGGAGCCTGATGGAGCTGTTTGTTTTGGTGAGGGCGAGCAGAGTGCAGAGGAATGCTTTTTATTGGACACCGGGATGCTGTGCTGTGAACACACACACTCCGAACCCTCACACATGCATACGTTTGAGCTGACACCCAAATACCAGCAGCAGCGTCAAAGGTCAGTGGATGAGGATGATGACAGACAGGTACATTTTTTTTTTTCATCAAATTTTCCAACATGAAGGAGATTCTTCTTCTTCTGTCAGGTCATGTGTGAGTTTTTATTATTTATTTTTGTTAACCTTTTGTTCTCTATTCATAGAGTTGGTTTTGCTGAGACGAAAAGTCGACTTATTGAATATCAAGTAAATTGATCAACCAAACTTTATTGATAGAGCACAAAGGGCTGTACGGACAAATAAGGGAAAGGCAAAGTACATAACTCACACAGGTGTAAAATACAAAAACAAACAGATTAAAACAATAAAACAATAAAATCAGTAAAATCAGTAAAATCAGTAAAATCAATAAAATCAATACTTTATGTGAACATCAGGAGTCAAAGGCCAATGAGAAGAAGATATTTAAAGACAGATATTTAAGACGGCCTGTCGTATAGTTTCCCATGTGATTGAGCACTTCAGTCATTTTAACGAGTACAAATTATATTTCTAGTTTCTCAAATGTAAAAATATTAGAATAAGCAAATGTAAATCCCATAACAATTGAATATCTTTTGGTCATGTACTTATGATCAGACATTTTTAAGGCATCACCTTGAGTTCTGGATGTTTTTCACAACTTTCTGACATTTTATAGACTAAACAATAAGAGATTATCGGGCAAAATAATCAACACATGATTAAATATGAAAAAATTGTCAGTTGCAGCCCAAGGTGGCATTCCTTCTTACTTTCTAACTACCTAGTTTCTCCATTGTTTAGTCCAAACAAACCAGCGCTGGCAGTAATGTAGGACACATCACTTCCTGTGCTTTTTCCCCCTGGAAAACACCCACCTGGCACCAGGTGTTTAAAGCAACTAAATCTGTCATGTTTTAGCAAAACAGCTACTTTTTCCCCCCATCTAGACGTTGTAAATTATTTCTTTAAAGTTTGTGCTAATATGCCGTTGCCATCTTTCCATCTCCATTGAAATCCCTCGGCGTGCCTGCATGCCGTCTCCTCTACAGTACATAAAGTACAGACAGGAGAAAGCTTGGCCGCCGCGTCCCACCCCTGTTTTTTAATCTCTCTGGGTGTCATCTGAGCAGGCGTGCCATCCTTTCTCTCTTCTCCCACCCCATTGACAGCCATCTTTCCCCCAGTCCTCATTAGCGAGCCGTCCCACGCCTCGCCTCGTCTCACCTCGTTTTCCCTCCGGCCAAGCCACATGATGCCGCCTTCCCCCTGGAGTGCCACAGCGCTGGGCTCGAGACAAAGGGATGTGGGATGGTCTTAGTTAACAAGAAACACGATACTGGAACTGAAGAGGGGATCAAAAAAAATAAGTACTCTAGCATAAGGCCCCTGTCCCAGCCCCTTCATAAGCCGCTTGAAGTCTATTGAGCATGAAAAGTTATTCTAGTATAACATCTAATGGTCTCCCCTCCCAGTGAAAGGAAGAGCGCCGGTTCAAGTGTCTTTTTTTATTGCATCTTGAAGACAGTGTTGGAAAAAATGTATTATTGGATTGAGGCTGTGCAAGTCCAGAATAAGCACAGAGAACGTAGATCTCGGTTGGAACATTAGTTAATGAAACGTTGCATTCCGTGGCTGTTAGGCATTTGGAGGGTGTTAAATGTTTCTACGTGGTGTTGATACAGAAAAGATGCATGCTGGGGTGTCTCTCCGGAGCGTCTGGGATGTTTCTCAAAGCTGTTTCAGAGCTGCTCTGCAACCTGACTCTGGTTCTGTCTTTTGCTTTGGCTTCTCTTGGGTTTTCTCAATGAGACCGATGCTAGGCAGTCAGCAGACGTTTTCATATTCAAGTCTTTGTTTTGCGATGAATGTGGAGGTGTTTGGAGCAACACATGTTTCAATTTGCTGTGTCTTCCCACTTCCTTCTATTTCTATTTCTCTCAGGTCTCCAACTGGTTTGCTAATGCCAGGAGGCGACTGAAGAACACGGTGCGGCAGCCAGACCTGAGCTGGGCGCTCAGGATCAAGCTCTACAACAAATATGTCCAGGGCAACGCGGAGAGGCTGAGCGTCAGCAGCGAGGACAGCTGCTCAGACGGTACAGTTAGAAGAGGCTACTAAAAATACATATTCTCATTATCGGTTATCTACCTTTAGGCACAGCAGCAGTGTTAGTCATCTGATTTTTCTCGGTGACCCATGTGAAAAGCAGCCAAAGGCCAGGTCGTCTCCTTATAGTAGGCTGATGCTGTGCAGAGCCATGTTCTGGGTTTATATAAATGGCGAGTGTGTGACCCAGCCAAGGGACGCTGAGGACGGCGGGCTGCGACACGCTGTCATTAGGACACCCCGCTGAGCCAACCTCTGTCTCCCAGCCTGCAATTGAAAATGAGTAGCTCTGTGTCAGCCGTGTATTTACAGCAACTACCTTCTTCCACTCACTGACAGCACTGAAAACATGGTCAGGAAACCAAATAAAAATAAAAAACATACATACTCACGCAGTGAGAGAATGAAGAGAAAGGAAGAGCTCTGTGGTGTCAGTAATCTCTAATTACATTTTTTTTGAGGAGAGGCCAAACGTGCGGCTAAAAGAGGAATGCGTGTTTGGTGTTTGCATTGTGTTCGCCACAGGCCGCTGTACCACCGGAGGCTTTGTATATCTCCCTGACTCTTCTCCCTGTCACATTATGGTTATGAAGCTACCGCAGCCCGCTCTCACTTCTGACCCATGCGCTAAAAAGCCATCCATTATGTTTTTTAAGCTTATGCTTTTGTTCCAAAGTCTATTTGTGGGGCCAGACCTGACCCCTCTGACTCGGCATACATTCCTCTTACTGTCCTGAAACGGTCCAGCTTGTTTTGGATCTGGAGAGGACACACACTGTCATGGGGACGTTTTAAAAGGAAGTTTTATAGGAAAAGGTGGCAGACCTAGAGTTTAAAGGACACTATTATGGGATTATAATGATTAGATTTATTATCGCTTCGTGTGGTTTCAGAAGAGATGCTGAGGCACTTGCTGTACTTACCTCAGACTGCATAGTGGAATGAGAGCAAGTATGCTACCTCCATGTGTTTCTGATATTTGGGAGCTATAATTTTAGACTGAATCAAAAGTCCAACCAGCCCAAATTACAAAATTACAGTCTTGGCAGGGACAGTATCTTGAACTTCTCCTTGATTTCTCATGCCAGAGGATATCTGTTTTTTCAGTACGGTGTTTTATCTCCCCCACCGTTTCTTTCATCAGGTGGAGACCTTTGCTTTAATTCAATCTCTATGGCCCTGCGGCCTGAAAATTATTTATTTCTGCAGGGAAATAGAGGGCGCAATGTGGTCCTGATGGAGAGGAAATAGGCTACCATCCGTTATGCTTTGGTAATGCGTCCTAAATCTCGTCTGGGCTTTCTGCTCTTGAGGCGATGCCAAAAGTAGGGCACGAGAGCCAGGTTGAAATCTCCCTGCCCTGGTATTTAGATTCAAGATTAGCTCCAAATAACTAGACTATGAGTCAGCGGGGATGAACATGCTGGTTAGATTTAAACTAAAGTATTTTCTGAAGATAATATGTTTGATTGTTATGTGCTATATATTACAATACAATGGCACCGAATGGGCCTCCATTGGCTTTAAAGCATTACATAACTAATAAACCGTACATGTCATCATTATGAGCTCATGTACAGTTAATCTGCATGCTATAATCAACATTTTAATAGATATAACTATAATGGACGTCTATAGAGACTGCTTTTAAATATTAAGAAAAATATTTAGTTTTAACAGTTATCAAAGGAAAAAACATCCCATTTACCAAGATTTATATATTCACGAATCAAATGTTTCTTGTTTTCCAGGAATGGCTGATTACATCTATTATCATAAAATGTTGATATACAAACAAAATATGTAGGTTTTTGAGTTCCAGGTGAGAAAAAAGGCCCAGAAGGAAAAAAATAAAGGAAGAAACATTCAAGGCAATATAAGTGTGAATGAGTAAAAATGCTAGGAAAGACACCCTTTGCTTTTGAAATGTATTTTTGCATTGCATTTTAATTATTTTCTTCTGATTTTCCCACTTGATGGCGTAGACGGGGACAACCCTCAGAGGACGCAGAGCGGCCCCGAGGAGCTCAACAAGCCCATGTACCAGAGCGTGATCAAGAAGGAGGGCTCCTCCATGGTGGGCATGGGCATGGGCATGGCCATGGGTATGGGAGCGGGACTGCGCTCGGCTGCCTCCCTTGCCGAGGACTATGTGTCTCCGCCCAAGTACAAGAGCAGCCTGCTGCACCGCTACCTGAACGACTCACTTCGCCACGTCATGGTCGCCAACGCCGTCATGGACGCTCGCAAGAGGAACCACTCCGGCTCCTTCAGCTCCAACGAGTACGATGACGAGCTGCTCTCGCCGTCCTCCTCTGAGGCTGAGGCGAACTTTGTTTATCGGGCTGGTAAGGAGCCACATTTCTTGCATTCTTTCCCTTTAAGAGTCTCCCTTGCACACACAACATCCGTCACTTTTGCTCTTTTTTTCGTCCCCTCCATCTGCACATTTTGTTCTAATTCCTGCAGCTAGTCCATTATTTTCAACTGTCTTACCTCGCTCTATATCGCACTGCTTCTGCATGCTCAAACTGTTTCCTTTTACATGTGACATAATGTTTGGTGTTGCCGAATGTGATTCCTATGACTATGCCTTTAAAAAAAAGCGACCCAGTGTGTCCAAAACACGCACACGTCCATATATCCACAGCAGAGAAGCCCATGTACTGTCTCTTCACACCCTTACACAAGAACACTGGCTGTCTCTCGCCCACTCCAGCCGAGCACAGAAGGAATTCCCTCCAGTCTGCTCCTCTGACCAGGCTTTAGCAGGCCAGACAAAACAAGGCCATGTGGAACATGCTCACTTTCAGACTACTGTTTGGCATGCCTTTGATCCTGCCATGAGGTCCTGTTGAGGGATCAGGGGCAAGGCAAATGGGCTGTGTGTCCGTGTGTGTCGGCAGACTGTTTGAGCTTACTCTTTTTATTTATTTTTTTAGACAAGGTGAAAATCACCTTTAAAGAAAAGTAATAACCTAATAAACCACGTGGAATCTCATGATATAGGTCACTTGTCGTTTAGATTATTGCTGTCGATGTTCTTGTCTTCGGCCTCAGAAAAAGTAGTTTTCTGTCATTAATGTTTCCGCAGGATGAAAAACACATTCTAGAGCGAGATGAAGCCAGATGACGTGTTTCTTTGGTTTTATCAAAGCTACAGCTTTATTGTCCCTTTTTGCACAATATCGTGTTCTGATTTGGGGTTTTGACACCAACCATATTGAAATAACCCTTTACAATCCAATATGTCACGTTATGGTCTTATTTATAGCACTTTTATTTTTGGACTCAACATTGTGAACTTCAAAATCTATGACAAAAATGATGTAGTACAAATTGCAAAATGTAGGATATGTAGAGTACATGTGGACAGGAACACATTATTATGTAATCACAGTATATCATACAAGAATTATGTGGACTCAACTAATCGTTTATGAGATGTTTTACTATTTAACTTAGAATCTTCTTTTCAGACAATTTCAGAAATATTAGTTGAACTTTTGTTGCTTTAAATTATGAGTAGGATGAAAGTGTTCACTCAAAAGACCCTGTGTTTTTAATTTGAAGAAAATATAACATGATGGAAACTTGATATAGGTCCTGTTTATGAACACAGTATTGGGAGCAGGTTGATATTTGGTCTTTGTTTGACTTTTCAGTAACTTGTGAGCCCACATCAAGACAATTACTCAAGATGAGTTCAGTTAATTCACATTTTCATGGCAGCAGGGAAACTTGTGTCTTTAAGTCAAACCACCTAAAAGTGTTTTCCAGTGACGTAATGTCACAGATCGTCCCCTTCCTGTGAATGTAGTGTCGGGACCTTGCGAATCTCAACGCTTTCACGGCGCTTCAGCTCGCAACTCGTCTACGCTGCTAACAATCAGATCTGGCCAAGCTCTCCTTCACACTGGGGCTTTGTTCAGACGCACTTAACAACCTATTGTGATGATTTCACTTTCATGTTGTGTGAGGGGTGTAGGTAATGGCGTGACGGAGGACGGGGGTTTGTGTGGGGAAGAGCAGATTTTATTGTGTTTCATTTAAAGCTCCTCTTATGGACAACTGTGTTTCATATCATCTGAGCGTGGGGTTGTATGAAATGCATGAACGGCTGCGACAGTTATAATCCTCCTGATCGAAAGAACTTGAAACCCTGTGACCTGTACGGACGTCGGGCGTTTTCACATCAAAACACCTGCTGGGACTCACAGATGGAGAAGGAAAGAAATAGACGGATAGACCAAGTGAGACTTATAACTCCCTCTACCGGGTTTTAATAAGAGAAATCCCCAAAAAAGGATTAATTCCCCTGGCTGGCCTGCTGTTTTTAATAGAGAGTAACTTTTTTATCTCTATGGTTAATATCATTTCTTGGCACTGATGTGTCCCACTTGGATTTCTCATGCTCTGGCACTTTTACAGAAGCGTTACTTTGTTACATGCAAGAGAAGCTTTTGAATCCACACACGGAAAGTTCTCCGAGGCGGTGTTGACTCACGGGATCGAACACCTGCAAGGGCCCTCCGATCCAATCGCCGAAACAAAGCAAAGTCGAGAAAATTAAATAGTAATTCCACATCTGATCTCGCCGACACAGACCGAGCAAATGAAAGATGGAGGCAGAGAGAAATCATTTTAAGCTTGGGCTTGCATCATTTCCTCTGTCGATTTTTTTCTCATGTGGCTGCACATTCCAGATTTTTTTCGTACCAAATGCATTCCTCTTTTACAAATAGATTAATTGTATTTTAATGAGAGAGAAATGTTTCCCTTGGTAGCAAAGTTCACACAATATGTGCTTATATCAGTAACACAGAGAAATCAGAGAAATCACAGAGAAATCTGATAAATGACACGTCTGATATTTTTAGTCAGTACAAAGGAAAATAATTTGAACTTAAAAGAAAAAGACAAACGGTGTCTCTTTGCACATTCTTTTGACGAATCCATGCCTGTAAAATGATCGGGATTGGTCAAAGCCAAAGTGGCGTGCCTGGCAACCATCGTCCCATCGGCTAAAAGTCCAGTAATGGGTCAGTTGGCTGTTGTGGCCGCAAGCCTGAGCCCACAGTGTTATCTGTGACTACAGAGGGCAGTCAGACGTGGCAGGAGATGGAGAGTGTAGATTTACCCCAGTGGAAAACTACACTTCTGCTGGCTTGAAAGGACTCTCTCTCTCTCACTCTCTCTCTCACACACACACACACACACACAGTCATGTACCATTCACAGGCACATCCAGTACAAACAGCCACATGCACACACACCTACAGTCTAAAGCCTGTGGGGAATTTCATTGAACATAAGGAGCAGTAGAATTCCATCACAAATGCCAGGGGTTTCATGCCAAATTACCCTTTAATGGGATATTAAATGGCAGGAATCTGGCTCACTGTTTTTCTTCTTGCTCTTTACCAGATTTCGCCCCGTCCGACATCATATAGATCATTATACGCCAAATAGCTTCTAGCGTTTTTGCGGACGGAGGCTGAGAGATCTCCGTCAGACATTTTACATGAGGTTGACACTGGTTCATTTACTCAGGGTCTTTCCTTTATGGACTCTGGTTACAGCTGAGTACAGTAGTCTGATGGTGAGTGTAGAATGCTTGCCAATTCTTCTATTGATGTGGAAAAGTACTGATAGCTGAAAGCAAGTCAAGGGCCACCGGGAAGTTTCCAATAATTAGATTTTTCACTGCCTCTTTCAAAAGTGCATCTATTAGACTAAGATAATGAACATTTTTCTGAGTATACAGCATGTTAGCGGCTCTGCGAGCTAGATGCTTGTCTAAAATGGTCAGAATTAAAATGCTAATATGGTATCAAACTGAACATTTTTCCCCCACTGGCCCCTCTAGAGCAGAGTTTTACTGGCCCAGGGCCTGGAAAACAACTTTTCAAATTATTAATTTATTAATCATAGGCCTACATACATTGTATTCATACAGACAAAAAGCCAGTTCTGCATCTACAAATAGAAGTCCAGTTCAGTTGGATTTGTGATCCCTAGTTATTTTATAGTATGTTAAATTTTAGGTGACACTTTAGGCCATGACACCATGACACTGCTGCCTTCACTTACTCGTTGTAAACTCGAGGTGTCAAGGATGATGTATGCATCAGTATTGTGTATTTTTGTTGTCAAAGAGCATTGCAGACTTCATAATATGGTTACGGTATACATGTTTAAGTTCTTAAATCATGCGACTTAGCTTATTTTCCACAATTTAATGAAGAGGAGAAAACATGCTGAACACGCAAATAAGAGATATTTAAAGTAAAAGTGTTTTATTTTAACAAAAGCCATTTGGTATGTAAGTGTGTCTTTGTGTTGATGTTGTAGTAAGCTGAATATCTTACTACAATAGCAGCTATGTCTGCTGCTTGATTGTATAATTTCAGACACTTGCGGATGAGGGTGTGGCTAGTCCACACAGCATTCTGGGGTTGGACCAAAACATGGTCTGGTTTATTGGTATGTCTTACTAACACAAAGAACACATGAATATTTGGATGCCATGAAGGCGCTTCATGAAAAGTGAGGGCAGCTGTAGAGACATTTTGCTAGAAAAAAAGTCAATTGATCACCAAAGTTATGATGGTGGTGCCATGGCGCTTACCTTGCACGCAGCCGATATTAGTAGATCACACGAGAATCTTCACACTATCACATATCACACACAGATCTATCTTCAAGTACTGCGTTTGAGTCTGAACTACCAGCTCACTGGACCAATCAGCGTCCTGTTAGGAGCTACTGGCAGCTACGGGCGAGGTTTACTCGCGTGTGACGGTCGTGTTTGATCAAAACAAAAATGTCGGACGTGATAGACCGATGGTTCATCCAATCACCTGCCAGGTATTTTTGATTAAAAGTGCATGCCCTTTTCCAAACAGTTTTCAATGACAGCTACTCATATGGTTGTGTGCAACAAACAATCTGGTGGCGCTAGCATGGCTAAAAAGTAGTTTTGGGAGGCCGCTTTATCATTTTTCTGTTATTGTTTGATACTACTCAATAATTTAATAAAGGTCTACAGCAATGAGACTACAGCAGTACTAGCTACTAGCTGCATGCTAATGTGCTCTGAATGTCAATGCCAAAAAGCTAATTTTAAGCAGGTACAGCAGGTGTATGCTTTTTTCTTTGTGTCCTTGACTACTTCATTCTAAATTTAGCATGGTAGCATTTTGATATGTGATACTGTAATTCACACCAAACACAAGTACAGCTAAGTCCTTAGTTTTGCCGGTGATAAAGAAAAGTTTTTTGTTCTTAATTTGCCATGATGATGTAACAAAATGAGAAATTAATTTTCAAAGTTACAAAACTAAATCCAAAGGCAACATGAATATCTGCAATGGCTAAAAATATAATGTGTTCACATTTCCAAAATGGCTTTTTATTTATTTTTGGTCTGTTACTTTGTATTGCATTTTGCATCAACTAACATCTAAGTCAGTGCATCTTTATTTTATAGACTTCTCTTTATTGATCCTTTTGGGATGACTCCCGCAAGGAAATTAAAATTGCCAGCAGCAGATAGCATCATATGTCATTATAGTGACTTACTTCTAAGCCATGTGCTGTTTAAAACACAGTTTCCTTAGAACTATGAAAACAGCAGTGTTTGACGGCGGCAGTTGAGATCCTAAGGGCCTTTTTAGAGTTAGGTCTTAGTGAGTGCCAGACAGTTTTTGAATCCTGGAGAGTTCATTGGCACTTGAGGAACTCTTGATTCATCCAGGTTAATGGAAGAAAAGTAATCGTAATGTGGAAAAAAAAAAGTTGAGGTAGAAAGATGTGATGGTTGTTTACGATAAAAAGAGATTTTTATCATGGCTGTTTCATATTATATACATAACGCATAACGAGACACTTACCTGGATGTACTTTACCGTTAATGTCTCTCTTGTTTCCACTCCCAAAAAAACCAACTGTGATTATTTATACAGCAGCATTGTGGCTGTTGTGTCTGATTGAGGACTCTAATGTCACGTTCGCTGACTGATGAGCGACGGTGTAAATTACTGTAGGCCACAAAGCAACATGCAAGACAATGCTTGGCTGCTCGGTGACAATGAGCCAATCTCGGACAGTGATGGATGAGGCCTCCTCATCTTAGGAATCCAGAGATGTGGATGGACTGGCTACGATTTGCTCTTTCCACAGTTTCATAGGAAAGGCGAAAGGGAAGACAGAGAGAGGAGGGGCCTTGGGAAAGTTGATCCAAGACAGCAGCTTTCGCCAAGACTTACTGGGTTCAGGTTGGGCTTTAGGAATGATCGTGAAAGGGATGAGAGGAGGGAGAGGGAGACACTTGTTCCATCCAGATCTAGAGTTGAGTTTATCCAGCAGTGGCCTGTTAGGAGAATAAAGACAGCATGGTGGCAGTGGCTAAGACACAAAGAGATGGTGGTCGGAAGAAATTAGAGTGTGCATGTGCATGAAGATAGGGAAAAGAGGAAAATCTGTCATAGTGAGGACAGAGGGTGAAGTATTTTCACTTTTTCTTTATATTTTTGCACTTACCTCGAGTGTCTGGCCATGTAAATCCTTTTTGTTAGAACATCCACCTCTGAAACTTCTGTCACTGCAATCAAGATGATTTGAGTATTTTTAAATGTTTATTTTTGAAACTCAAGAGTTGATTTGTTCCAAAAACAGTGTCCCTGTTATGGTGGAGTAACCAGAAACCTATCTGCCAACTTCTAAAATCTTAAATTCAAATGGATTAGCCTGAATTATATAGAAAAATCAAAGTCAGCATTTTTATACTATGTTTCTGTCCAGATTTGCAGATTCATCTTCAACTTAAATAAACTATGAATAAAAAAAGTATGATAAATGGTTAAATGTATTTCTTCCATTTTATTTAAAGCAAATTGGCTAGAATTTTGTTGTTCAAGGACAAAAAAGGGACACATTCTGGGATGTTTATCATATTTGTTTGCAGCGTGTTGCTTTACATTGAAAATGTTGTAAAATGTAGTGAAATGTACTGTAAAACAATCTTCTGGCGCCCTTAGTAACAGTGTAAAGAGACCTTATTTCCAAAAAGACATGTACGTTGTATTCAACTGTGTGTAGCACCATGAATGAAATTCCACTTACCTGTAAGGGTTTTGGGATATTATGGTGGAGAAGGCCATATGAAAGGCTGGTAATCTAAACTATCTGAGTGGCAACACATTACTAAGGGTAGGAAAAATGTCTTGGAGTGAAATTTGTGTAAACTGACCCTTTAAATATTGCAGATAATGCACAAAAGGTAAGGATTATAGTAAATAATTACTTATAAGTTAAACCCCTTAACAAGTATAGCCTTATATTACACACACCCCAATACATACGTGCACATGTTACCACCCTGCTAAATCCATGCTTATGTGTCAAAATAAGAGCGTTAAATAACATAAAACACTCTTGATTCCTTTTGCACTTTGTCTCCATAATGTGGAGTCCTCAGGGATGTATATCAACGCTGTAAAATGTCCAGCAGGGTGTGGCTGGTCCAACGGTGGGAACGACTAGGAGTTGGCAGAGGTGAGGTATAATCCTGGCATTAAGCTGTGGTGCGAATGGAAAGGTGGATAAAAACAGAGAGAGGGAGAGCGAGAGAGAGAGAGAGGAAGAAATCCTCTGTCACTGGAAGATGGGATATTGGCCTCGGACCACTAAACAGATGCTGGGTGCCAGGCAGACAGACTGAGACAGTGTTCATTGTAGCCGCCATCCTGCGGAGAAGTGTTAACAGACAAACATCGGAACAGACACTGTTTATATGCGAATCCCTAACATAGAACTGGAACAGTGTGAAATAATGAGGCCTCTCAACCTGATTGTTTTTAAATCATCAAGGCTTTTAGGCACACACACTCACAGTCACACAATCGGGTCATCATATGCAGAAAACGCAGCTGCTTGCCCAGTCAGGGAAACAGTCAGGGAAACCGTGCCGCATTGCATCTGTATAAAACACAAATTGTTTCCATTTTAAAAGCCGCGTCTAGAACAATAGTGTTACCACGGGACAGAGGAGAACAGAGGTGTGACATGGTGAGTTGACGGGACACACACACACCCATAGAAGAAGGAAAAAACGAGTGTGAGAGGGCAATTCAACCTACCACTGTGAAGAATTGCCACATAATGATTCAGTGAGTGCAGCGCAAACATATCATTTGGCCACCAGCTCCCAGAAAAAGGATATTTTTGGGCACATGAAAACACTTACAAATCCGAATAATGTTTACTTGTGGTTTCCACTTTTTTCCCTTAAGTGTGTGTTTTGTGCACCGCAAACAACAACTGTTCTTACTGGGAAACCTGTGATGGAATGGCTCGAGGGGAGGAGTCAGCCCCGTTTTTGTCTCTTTTGTACCTGTTGTGTCGAAGCAGTGAGGACAGGCTCATCTGTTCATCATCAGCGGCGTCTTTACTCCAGGGATGTGTCCCCGTTGTCATGAAGTCAGCATTTCAAGTATGAGCCCCCCCGATCCTCAGACGCTATCACTGCGTCTTTTTCAATCGTTTGTGATGATCATTTTCAAGCGATCATCTGTTGTCATGCCAAATGCTAATTCTGGCCCTCTGCTCGTGATGAGCCAGTTGGTTTCGTTTGTCCATGACACCCTGGCAGTCCACGTGCACGCACACACACACAATCACACTTCGCCATGGCAACGTATTTACTTCTTCGTCGAGACGCTCTTCTTATTTTGGCTGATTTATGGGGGCCCTGATTACACTCTGTTTACTGGCACTCGTAAACACAATGACAACCTGGCAGTGCTTAAACATCTCAAACACTGTTATTATTTCTCCATCTAGCAAGAAGACACAAAGCGTAATCCTCATTGCAGGATCTTGGTTATCTGCCCCAACCGCCACCACACACACACACCCACACACACATACACACACACACACACACACACGCACCAGTGTGTCATCTGCCGGGCAGACATGAAAAAAAAGCAACACAGAAAAAAAAGACAGCGGATGGGAGAGTCATTTTTTGGCAGCGGTTCCCTATGTGTCTGGCTCTGTCGCTGTGTGTATGTTCTCTTTAATAGTGTAAGAGCTAATTATTCAATATTTTTAAGTGATGAAAGTGTTGTCAGGGCAAAAGGAGAAGGCATTAAATTTACGCCGTGTATGATGTCTTTGGCTAACTGAGTGGAATTGACAGTTTGGTTCTTCGGAGCCTCAGACTCCGACTTCTTCACCACACACAGAGACGGAAGGAGACAGAGGGAAACTACTAGGAGAGGTAATATAAAAGTAGCATTGGCAGAGCGCATGGCAGTGGTGTGCCAATGCATCTTTTACATTTCATTTACAGACTCCTCTTGATATTATGAATCATTAAAGAAATATATAGATATAAGTGAATCAGTAAGTGATTCACCTCAAGACTCTGTGGCTAGGGTCAGTGTCAAATCAAAGGCAGCATCAATAGAAGCGTTTGTCATTCCATTTTGGTCAGAACCAAAAACACATGGCTAAAGATAAGCGGTCCATGCAGTCACATGTCTGCACACACGGTAATTTGGGTGTAACTTTATATCCGGTGAGCGTCGTGACATAGGCGTCGCTGGAGGTAAAGTGTGGCTGTCCAGTGAAGAGCTAAGACAGGCCGACTGACAAATGAAAGGAGCCGCGTAACGATCTGGTCTGTGGTTGTACAGGTCCGTGGCCAGCATATTGTCCAGTCTGCAACGCCACTCTGGTTCACTCTGTGTGTGTGTGTGTGTTTCCAACTATCTGTCTTTCACCCGTGGTGGAAAAATCTTCTCATTCCGGTCAAAGCAAACACATTTTACTTTCCGTCCAGCAACATGAAGCTTTTTGATTCCACTTTCCAATCAGCCATCCTTTCTAAACGGTCATTAGTTCAAATAACAGCTTTATTAATTGTCAATACATATTATACTGATACCTTCTAGATCATTGCTTAGGTTTTTTCCGAGAAAGTGAGAAACTCATTGTGCTTTTTAAATTGACTAACATGAGTAAATGCAGACTTTATGGTTTATTATTAACGACATTAACATTTTTTTTAACTTTTCTATAAATGACTCACCAGCAAAACAGATTTTTTTTTACAACCTGGCAACCCAGAAGTCACAAATCCTAATAGATTACAGCTGATCCATGAGGCACAAAAAATCAGTTTATTAACCATTAATATATTCATAAGTTACAAACTCTTTATGAAGGGTACGTTACAAGAAACTGGTATCAGCTTTTCTTCTCCACATTTTTAATTCCTCTTTCAATGTTTGACAAAATAATCTAAACTCAAGGCCCTCTAACGAGATGTCCGGGGTGAGGAACTTTGGTCTTCTACGTGGTGGAGCTCCAGAAAAAAGCTGAGTTTTGTGTGTGAACTTTTGTCCAAGGCAACTTCCGGTAAGTGCATTGAACCATGTGGGTACAACTGCAAAAATGCCAAGAATCGTGCTTGAATCACACAAACTACTGTCAAAACCAACTTTCACATTCACATGTCAGATTATACGCTCATTTGCTTTCTCACTGACAGTTAGATGTGAAGATTGATGCCAGTCCAGTGGTACCAATCCTCTCATTTAACTCTTAGACTATTCCTTTACAATCATATCCTCATCTTATCTGCTCTGGGTTTTCTTTTAAACACATTACTCTTTTGTTTTATGGTCATGAGAACATTGGAAAACCCTCGCAGACTTATTTTTGGCAACATGTGATTTTTGGTGACCTAAGATTTGACGCTTATTCTAAGTCTCTTTGGATAAGACCACCAACTAACAGCCTAAATGTCATATAAAATGTGTGTGTATGTGTGTGTGTGTTTATTTGTCTGCCTAATTCAGCCCAGCCCTTGGTTAGTGCAACACGGGCTGTCTTGTTTATTGTTGTATGTTGCTAACAACAGCACCAGATGGTAATGATGATAGTCAACCACTCTCCTTAGTTTGTCGTCTTAACAGGTGTAACCCCAATCCCTTTGTGATGTTCTTGTTTTCTCTTATTTTCACCACATTTTGTCAAAACTAGTCAATTATTTTCTTTTTTGCCCTTTTTTTGCTCTCCTTCCATTACCCCGCGGTGATGTTAAGTGAGCTAGTATTTTTGGACTTCCAGCATGACGCCAGAAACCATCAAACTTCTTAGCTTTCCCCTTCGGCGGTCCATAAAACCCCCACTGTCAGTGGGGCCCAAAGGCAACAGCATGTGGACTGAGTGTTCGGTAGCAAAGTAGTAAAGCACAACAAAAAAACACAAGATTGAAAAAAAAACTTAAAATTATAAAGTAATAAAAACTCCTCCATGATTTATTGCTGATTTATTAAGGATTTGGCATTGCTCTTGTTTTAAAAAATCTGAGTTTTGAATGTTTTAGGCACAGAGCTTTGGAAATAGAGTTTTTGTATGCAGTGGTGCATTTCCAGATCCAGGGATCTGCATGGGCAGGGACTGGAGCCTAGTCTAAGGGGACGTCCCGGGGGTCAGAAAACATAGTTTTCTTGTTTTGTTATGTATGTTCTGAAAAGAGCATCTGGACGGTGGCAGCCTCACACACACTGGAAACCCTTAAAGCTGTGGATGGAAAGACTCACACATTGCACGTCACAGCCCACAGTGACGTTGAAACACACGAAAAGTCTCTGTCTTCTGCAGGTCTTAGTTTGTCTGAGGTGTCGCTGCTATTGATCTTTTTGCTGCTGTCACAAACCAATCAATATGATGAGCCCCGCAGCTAATAGATTTTGCAGGGTCTGCATTTACAGAGGTGTGATTCTGGAGAACGGTACATATTACGGGGCGCGGAAAAAGAATGCCTGCTGAGCTAGCCTTCAGCTAATTCCACACCAGGTCTTGTACCGTCTGTCGCATAGGCCTTTCATAAGCAAACAGGAGTATTACTGACCTCAGAGAAGACATCCGCAGACTATCAGATGACATAACAGAAGGACGTTCTCTTGTCCAGTTTCGTTGACACTGCCTCCGTTCAGACCTGACCGGTCTGTGTCAAGACCATCTTCCTACTTGACCCCGAAGTCACCGGCCCAAAGTGGTGGTTAGAAAAACCGCTGGAAGAGCTGTCTCCAAGTGATCTCATCCCTGGCCCTCATATTCTTGGACACTGACTAGTGAAGCTTGGGCTGTATACTCGCAGGAAAGTATGCTTACTGTGCTATATATCGTACATAAAGTTGAGTTCAATGTCTTCAATTCCTGCTCAGTCCTACTTTGTATCCACATCTTAGGCTAAAACTAAAACAATTGAGAGTATCAAAACGTACGAGATAAAGAAAAGATGGATAACATCAATGGCTTTCAAAACCAGCTTTTGGAAACATGGAAGAAGTGCTTGTCCTTGACATAGCAAAGAGTCACCCCTTAACCCTTGTGTTGTCCTCCCGGGTCAAAAACTGTCAAGAATTTGACATTTTTGCCCCTTATTCAGACTTTTTTTAACACCACCTTACTACCATTTTTTTGAATCCATGGTCAAAAACCCTCATTTATATAGACAACTGTCCTTAGGGGAAAAATTCGCAGACAAACAGTTGTCTTCTCCTTCAGGGAGGAAACACAAAGAGAGATTCAAAAGTCATACACCCTGCAAAGCATTGAGAATAATTACATGAATAATCAACACATGCATGTTATAGAAGGACACATGAAACCATGCTTAAATGTAATTTACATTTAAGCTAATGTTTGGCAGAAATTATAAATAATTCTAACTAATAGTTAAGATCAAAGAACGAGGGAAAGGGCAACAGGGAGTTGTGGCCAGACGAGAATCTGTGGATTTTAGGTGGAACGGGCTTTGACGCACTTAAACCTAAAATCTCATTTTGTGGTTTGTACTTCTGGGTCATCATGTCCTCATCACCCTCTGACACATGCACACACATTTCTTTCTTCTCCTGTCTAAGAATCATCAACAGAAGGAAAGTGCTGAGATTGAAGTTCATCCCTCTCTGTGGAACACACCTATAACAGAACAAAAGGGAGAATACAGGAAATTTCATAATTAGGCACATATTAGCCCTGCAAACCCAGTACTGTCAGTGTGGGTCACGCTACATGGGAAAACTTTAGAAAACAAGGGAGAAACAGAGTAATGGCGTTGGGAATAATTAGGCGCTTATGGCAGCTTGCAAAACACTGGATCCAGATCTTTGGAAAGTCAATGAAGGGCTTTGGCGAGGTTAGAGGTGACAAAGCGAAACGGTGAAATCGTGTGTGCTTTCTCCAACGCCGGAGGAGTTTGGAGTTTTTGGCACTCCGGCTCTGGGGCTGTCTGCGACGACGCTAAACCTCAAACGCAGTGTTCTTGCACAACCTTTTCCAGTGTAACAATCATGGGAATGAAATACCAGTGAAAATGAAGGGTGCAGATTTTCATTAGCAGTAGAAAATGCTCAGGAACGCCCTTCGACTGTGTTGCGGTGGCGTTAGGAAGGGCTCGTTAAAGTGGCAGCTCAGGTTTTTGCTTTACTGGGAAATGTGGCATGGAGGGTGCAAGAGACCGGTTGTTCCTGCTGGGACATCTGGGAGTGTGAATAAGGACCTAGTTAAGACAAACTTGCTGGGCTACATGGACATTTTAAAAGAAATTGCCTTCTTTTAAATGTTCTTAAGTCAGTCAGTCATCTATACATGGTCATGATTTAGCTTCTTCAAAGCTCACAGGACCTTAGTTTTTTCTTTAGTTTTGAAAGAGAGCGACCGGAGGCTGCACGGCTCCAAAATCTGGGTGCTCTGCTCTCTTTTAATGCCTCATGAAACGGTGAGCCTGTATCATCACATTCACTGCTGGGCAAAGCGTACCCAGAGCTAGACCCAAGACAGAAGACAGGTTCAGCGTAAACACACTCGCAATTTCCCCCCCCCCCCCCC